>NW_026607888.1:0-105900 GCF_029499605.1 Hyla sarda | reverse complement strand
TAGGCAGCTGCCTTGATAGCGGGTGGGTGCTGAATGTTCCTAATTGACAAAATAAGATTAATGCTTATGAAGAAATATAAAATCTCATCCCTTCCCCAATATCGCGCCACACCCCTACCCCTTAATTCCCTGGTTGAACTTGATGGACATATGTCTTTTTTCGACCGTACTAACTATGTAACTATGTAACATAACATGGGGGGGGGGG
The DNA here is from genome assembly GCF_029499605.1 of Hyla sarda. Lineage (NCBI taxonomy): Eukaryota > Metazoa > Chordata > Amphibia > Anura > Hylidae > Hyla > Hyla sarda. Next base: position 105,692 of record NW_026607888.1, on the reverse strand, counting down.
TCTCCTGGCTGTTCACACAGGTGTGTCATTGCTGTACATTGACCATGCATTGCTTCTGTGGTATTGCAAAGGCAAAGACAAATGCTTCCAGCCATCCATTGCACTAATGGATTGGTCATCAGCTGGCTGTCTATGTCCCGCATCAATATAGACCAAAGTACAGAGGGTTAGGCTATGCTATTGTGCACCTACCTGATGCATCAGAAGGTGCGAGGCCCTTGCTAAATTCTGTGCACAGACTTTGAGATCTATGCTTTAGACTGTATCTAAACCTGCTCCAACATGGACTGACATTCTGGCCTACTTTCAGCCGATGCGACTTGTCTGTCGCTGAACAGTCGCTTTTTATGTATTCAGCACCTATGTATAATGTTGTAAAAATGCTCTAGAAGCTAAAGCCGCAGAAATGTCACACATATTTGGCCTGCAACTTTCTGTGCGACAAATTCAGACAGGAAAAATCAGTATAAATCCTTAGAAAATTATCCCCCAGTGTCTCCATCTGCTGGCGGTATTGAATAAGCATTGCTGCACTGATGGGGTATGCATTAGACGAAAAAAAAGAAGAAAAAGAAGAATAATACGCCCAGAAAAGAGGCGAAAAGGAGAAAAACGTAAAAAAACGTGAAAAAAAAGTAAGAGGAAGAGAAGGGAAAAAAAGGTGGAAATGGGTTTAAAAGTGATTTCGGCGGAGAATATATATATATATATATATATATATATATATATATATATATATATACGCGCACACACACACATATATATAAACGTATTCTCCGTTGAGATATTGCAGCCGCTGCTGTGTCCAGGCCCAGGAGCCTTAGCACTGTGCTGTGATGTCACTCAATACCACTGACATCACTAGGTGTAAACAACATCTCTCCTTTGCTGTGTATGTGACTATGGAGCTGTTTGGTGATGTCGTCTATTATGGCCTTCATAGAAGCAACAGGAGATTGTTGCATCCATCTAGAACCCTCAGAACTACAGTGCTATGATGTCACTCACTTCCACAGGCCTTGCAGAGTGTAAACAACAACAACCCAGCTTTGTTGTGTATGTAACCATAGGGATTTGTGATGTCACCTAGAACCTTCACAGCAGCGACAGCTTTATGAGGAGCATCAGCACTGCTCTGCCTGAGCAGAACCATCACCGCCATAGGTTGTCAAATAACCCGGGTTTAACCCACACAGGTAAGTCCAATGGGGTGCAGGCATGTCCTCTATGCTTACAGCTTCCCGTGGGTGTTGGTTTGATACCGTTTGGGGACAGCCAAGGAGGCATCTGCAGGCAACAAAGGTAGGTGTGTGCTTGTGTGTGTGTTTCCTATGCAGATCCTAAGCCCAGTGTCAAGTAGGAGGAGTAAGAAGGGTTCCTGGCAAATCCGGGTTATGGATTGCATTTAAAAAGGCCCCGTGGGAGTGCAATGGGCCCCTGTCTTGCTGCTTAGCAATAATGGTATGGGTTTAGGTTCTGCTGTGTGTACTGGTGGTTGACTGCCCCCCAGCCCAGAGTGTGCATGGAAAATTGTCTGGCAGCCTCCCTGACAGCAAGCAGTGATAGTGCCCATGAAGGGGACCTTGTTGGGCCCGCCCCTTTCACGGTTATCGCTTCTCGGCCTTTTGGCTAAGATCAAGTGTAGTATCTGTTCTTATCAGTTTAATATCTGATACGTCCCCTATCTGGGGACCATATATTAAATGGATTTTTGAGAACGGGGGCCGATTTCGAAGCTTGCTTCCGTCGCCCTATGCATTGACCCGATATGGCAGTATCTTCGGGTACAGTGCACCACCCCCTTACAGGGTTAAAAAGAAAGATTCCTACTTTCATTGCTACCTGCTTGCTGGCTAGCCAGCTAGCCAGCCCTGTGGGCCTTGCTGCTGCTGCTGCTGCAGCCAAAAAACAAAAGGTGGTGCTGCTGCTGCTTCTGCTTCTGCTTGTGTCTGGCCGCTGTTGGAGCGTCCAGGCACAGGACTTCTGCTGCTGCTGACTAAATGGCCTCCTTAATTGGATCATTTGAGTAGCCAGCACACCTGTGCAGGTAGGGCATGACATGATAGGCAGCTGCCTTGATAGCGGGTGGGTGCTGAATGTTCCTAATTGACAAAATAAGATTAATGCTTATGAAGAAATATAAAATCTCATCCCTTCCCCAATATCGCGCCACACCCCTACCCCTTAATTCCCTGGTTGAACTTGATGGACATATGTCTTTTTTCGACCGTACTAACTATGTAACTATGTAACATAACATGGGGGGGGGGGTCTCCTGGCTGTTCACACAGGTGTGTCATTGCTGTACATTGACCATGCATTGCTTCTGTGGTATTGCAAAGGCAAAGACAAATGCTTCCAGCCATCCATTGCACTAATGGATTGGTCATCAGCTGGCTGTCTATGTCCCGCATCAATATAGACCAAAGTACAGAGGGTTAGGCTATGCTATTGTGCACCTACCTGATGCATCAGAAGGTGCGAGGCCCTTGCTAAATTCTGTGCACAGACTTTGAGATCTATGCTTTAGACTGTATCTAAACCTGCTCCAACATGGACTGACATTCTGGCCTACTTTCAGCCGATGCGACTTGTCTGTCGCTGAACAGTCGCTTTTTATGTATTCAGCACCTATGTATAATGTTGTAAAAATGCTCTAGAAGCTAAAGCCGCAGAAATGTCACACATATTTGGCCTGCAACTTTCTGTGCGACAAATTCAGACAGGAAAAATCAGTATAAATCCTTAGAAAATTATCCCCCAGTGTCTCCATCTGCTGGCGGTATTGAATAAGCATTGCTGCACTGATGGGGTATGCATTAGACGAAAAAAAAGAAGAAAAAGAAGAATAATACGCCCAGAAAAGAGGCGAAAAGGAGAAAAACGTAAAAAAACGTGAAAAAAAAGTAAGAGGAAGAGAAGGGAAAAAAAGGTGGAAATGGGTTTAAAAGTGATTTCGGCGGAGAAATATATATATATATATATATATATATATATATATATATATATATACGCGCACACACACACATATATATAAACGTATTCTCCGTTGAGATATTGCAGCCGCTGCTGTGTCCAGGCCCAGGAGCCTTAGCACTGTGCTGTGATGTCACTCAATACCACTGACATCACTAGGTGTAAACAACATCTCTCCTTTGCTGTGTATGTGACTATGGAGCTGTTTGGTGATGTCGTCTATTATGGCCTTCATAGAAGCAACAGGAGATTGTTGCATCCATCTAGAACCCTCAGAACTACAGTGCTATGATGTCACTCACTTCCACAGGCCTTGCAGAGTGTAAACAACAACAACCCAGCTTTGTTGTGTATGTAACCATAGGGATTTGTGATGTCACCTAGAACCTTCACAGCAGCGACAGCTTTATGAGGAGCATCAGCACTGCTCTGCCTGAGCAGAACCATCACCGCCATAGGTTGTCAAATAACCCGGGTTTAACCCACACAGGTAAGTCCAATGGGGTGCAGGCATGTCCTCTATGCTTACAGCTTCCCGTGGGTGTTGGTTTGATACCGTTTGGGGACAGCCAAGGAGGCATCTGCAGGCAACAAAGGTAGGTGTGTGCTTGTGTGTGTGTTTCCTATGCAGATCCTAAGCCCAGTGTCACATGCAAGTAGGAGGAGTAAGAAGGGTTCCTGGCAAATCCGGGTTATGGATTGCATTTAAAAAGGCCCCGTGGGAGTGCAATGGGCCCCTGTCTTGCTGCTTAGCAATAATGGTATGGGTTTAGGTTCTGCTGTGTGTACTGGTGGTTGACTGCCCCCCAGCCCAGAGTGTGCATGGAAAATTGTCTGGCAGCCTCCCTGACAGCAAGCAGTGATAGTGCCCATGAAGGGGACCTTGTTGGGCCCGCCCCTTTCACGGTTATCGCTTCTCGGCCTTTTGGCTAAGATCAAGTGTAGTATCTGTTCTTATCAGTTTAATATCTGATACGTCCCCTATCTGGGGACCATATATTAAATGGATTTTTGAGAACGGGGGCCGATTTCGAAGCTTGCTTCCGTCGCCCTATGCATTGACCCGATATGGCAGTATCTTCGGGTACAGTGCACCACCCCCTTACAGGGTTAAAAAGAAAGATTCCTACTTTCATTGCTACCTGCTTGCTGGCTAGCCAGCTAGCCAGCCCTGTGGGCCTTGCTGCTGCTGCAGCCAAAAAACAAAAGGTGGTGCTGCTGCTGCTTCTGCTTCTGCTTGTGTCTGGCCGCTGTTGGAGCGTCCAGGCACAGGACTTCTGCTGCTGCTGACTAAATGGCCTCCTTAATTGGATCATTTGAGTAGCCAGCACACCTGTGCAGGTAGGGCATGACATGATAGGCAGCTGCCTTGATAGCGGGTGGGTGCTGAATGTTCCTAATTGACAAAATAAGATTAATGCTTATGAAGAAATATAAAATCTCATCCCTTCCCCAATATCGCGCCACACCCCCTACCCCTTAATTCCCTGGTTGAACTTGATGGACATATGTCTTTTTTCGACCGTACTAACTATGTAACTATGTAACATAACATGGGGGGGGGGGGGGGGGGGGGGTCTCCTGGCTGTTCACACAGGTGTGTCATTGCTGTACATTGACCATGCATTGCTTCTGTGGTATTGCAAAGGCAAAGACAAATGCTTCCAGCCATCCATTGCACTAATGGATTGGTCATCAGCTGGCTGTCTATGTCCCGCATCAATATAGACCAAAGTACAGAGGGTTAGGCTATGCTATTGTGCACCTACCTGATGCATCAGAAGGTGCGAGGCCCTTGCTAAATTCTGTGCACAGACTTTGAGATCTATGCTTTAGACTGTATCTAAACCTGCTCCAACATGGACTGACATTCTGGCCTACTTTCAGCCGATGCGACTTGTCTGTCGCTGAACAGTCGCTTTTTATGTATTCAGCACCTATGTATAATGTTGTAAAAATGCTCTAGAAGCTAAAGTCGCAGAAATGTCACACATATTTGGCCTGCAACTTTCTGTGCGACAAATTCAGACAGGAAAAATCAGTATAAATCCTTAGAAAATTATCCCCCAGTGTCTCCATCTGCTGGCGGTATTGAATAAGCATTGCTGCACTGATGGGGTATGCATTAGACGAAAAAAAAGAAGAAAAAGAAGAATAATACGCCCAGAAAAGAGGCGAAAAGGAGAAAAACGTAAAAAAACGTGAAAAAAAAGTAAGAGGAAGAGAAGGGAAAAAAAGGTGGAAATGGGTTTAAAAGTGATTTCGGCGGAGAAATATATATATATATATATATATATATATATATATATATACGCGCACACACACACATATATATAAACGTATTCTCCGTTGAGATATTGCAACCGCTGCTGTGTCCAGGCCCAGGAGCCTTAGCACTGTGCTGTGATGTCACTCAATACCACTGACATCACTAGGTGTAAACAACATCTCTCCTTTGCTGTGTATGTGACTATGGAGCTGTTTGGTGATGTCGTCTATTATGGCCTTCATAGAAGCAACAGAAGATTGTTGCATCCATCTAGAACCCTCAGAACTACAGTGCTATGATGTCACTCACTTCCACAGGCCTTGCAGAGTGTAAACAACAACAACCCAGCTTTGTTGTGTATGTAACCATAGGGATTTGTGATGTCACCTAGAACCTTCACAGCAGCGACAGCTTTATGAGGAGCATCAGCACTGCTCTGCCTGAGCAGAACCATCACCGCCATAGGTTGTCAAATAACCCGGGTTTAACCCACACAGGTAAGTCCAATGGGGTGCAGGCATGTCCTCTATGCTTACAGCTTCCCGTGGGTGTTGGTTTGATACCGTTTGGGGACAGCCAAGGAGGCATCTGCAGGCAACAAAGGTAGGTGTGTGCTTGTGTGTGTGTTTCCTATGCAGATCCTAAGCCCAGTGTCACATGCAAGTAGGAGGAGTAAGAAGGGTTCCTGGCAAATCCGGGTTATGGATTGCATTTAAAAAGGCCCCGTGGGAGTGCAATGGGCCCCTGTCTTGCTGCTTAGCAATAATGGTATGGGTTTAGGTTCTGCTGTGTGTACTGGTGGTTGACTGCCCCCCAGCCCAGAGTGTGCATGGAAAATTGTCTGGCAGCCTCCCTGACAGCAAGCAGTGATAGTGCCCATGAAGGGGACCTTGTTGGGCCCGCCCCTTTCACGGTTATCGCTTCTCGGCCTTTTGGCTAAGATCAAGTGTAGTATCTGTTCTTATCAGTTTTCATGCTGGTGGGGATGGGTGCTGCATGGAGGATGCAGGTGTACCAGGGCTTTCCGGGGCGGGTTCTGAGGAATCAGCTCGACGGCTGCCCCGATGTGACCTGTTCCCTCCGGGTCTCGCCATGAGGCTGAGAGGGTCTAGAGCCGAGGTACTTTTGTGCCTCGGGGATTGGTGACCCCGAGGTGCCGAAACTCACTGGGAGAACAGACTCACTGAGTTGAAGCACGGGCACCATAATCTCTTCACCTTGTGGCACTCACCTCTTGATTCCCGGCCTTCTGGCTAGGATCAGAGAAATTTTTATAGATCCGGCCGGATGTCCGGGCAGTATATCTGCACACATTCACTTATTTATTTCTTTTTTGTCTCACTGTGTCACTTTTTGCGTGTTGTGTGTTCACAGGATTTGTCAGGATGCGGTAGCCCTTCTGGGTGTCCCTCCTGGCGGTCTAGGGGAGGTGTGTGTGGCCATTAGGTTCCGCACCTCCCTGCAAACACCCCGGGTACTCCTGCTTTGGCAGGGTACCTACCGTAATCGGCTCTGCGGGCAGATACCTTGGCCAACGCCAAGGGGGATGCCGGGAGCATTTGTGGTCCCCTAGTAGCTTCGGCGAAAAGGGACATCGAACCTGGAACCTCGCAGGTACCTTTTGGTCCGGAGGCGAAGGGTAAGGTTTGTTGGGGGGCCTCTCTCCTATCGGAGAAGGGCTTGCGATAGACCGCATCCTTTGTGCACGTTTTTTTAGTGTAACACGTTTGCACTTTTTCTTGCACTTTGGGTGAATCGAAAGCACGTTCCTCGGCTTTAGATAAAAAAAAAAAAAAAAAAAATCTGTTCTTATCAGTTTAATATCTGATACGTCCCCTATCTGGGGACCATATATTAAATGGATTTTTGAGAACGGGGGCCGATTTCGAAGCTTGCTTCCGTCGCCCTATGCATTGACCCGATATGGCAGTATCTTCGGGTACAGTGCACCACCCCCTTACAGGGTTAAAAAGAAAGATTCCTACTTTCATTGCTACCTGCTTGCTGGCTAGCCAGCTAGCCAGCCCTGTGGGCCTTGCTGCTGCTGCAGCCAAAAAACAAAAGGTGGTGCTGCTGCTGCTTCTGCTTCTGCTTGTGTCTGGCCGCTGTTGGAGCGTCCAGGCACAGGACTTCTGCTGCTGCTGACTAAATGGCCTCCTTAATTGGATCATTTGAGTAGCCAGCACACCTGTGCAGGTAGGGCATGACATGATAGGCAGCTGCCTTGATAGCGGGTGGGTGCTGAATGTTCCTAATTGACAAAATAAGATTAATGCTTATGAAGAAATATAAAAATCTCATCCCTTCCCCAATATCGCGCCACACCCCTACCCCTTAATTCCCTGGTTGAACTTGATGGACATATGTCTTTTTCGACCGTACTAACTATGTAACTATGTAACATAACATGGGGGGGGGGGGGGGGGTCTCCTGGCTGTTCACACAGGTGTGTCATTGCTGTACATTGACCATGCATTGCTTCTGTGGTATTGCAAAGGCAAAGACAAATGCTTCCAGCCATCCATTGCACTAATGGATTGGTCATCAGCTGGCTGTCTATGTCCCGCATCAATATAGACCAAAGTACAGAGGGTTAGGCTATGCTATTGTGCACCTACCTGATGCATCAGAAGGTGCGAGGCCCTTGCTAAATTCTGTGCACAGACTTTGAGATCTATGCTTTAGACTGTATCTAAACCTGCTCCAACATGGACTGACATTCTGGCCTACTTTCAGCCGATGCGACTTGTCTGTCGCTGAACAGTCGCTTTTTATGTATTCAGCACCTATGTATAATGTTGTAAAAATGCTCTAGAAGCTAAAGTCGCAGAAATGTCACACATATTTGGCCTGCAACTTTCTGTGCGACAAATTCAGACAGGAAAAATCAGTATAAATCCTTAGAAAATTATCCCCCAGTGTCTCCATCTGCTGGCGGTATTGAATAAGCATTGCTGCACTGATGGGGTATGCATTAGACGAAAAAAAAGAAGAAAAAGAAGAATAATACGCCCAGAAAAGAGGCGAAAAGGAGAAAAACGTAAAAAAACGTGAAAAAAAAGTAAGAGGAAGAGAAGGGAAAAAAAGGTGGAAATGGGTTTAAAAGTGATTTCGGCGGAGAAATATATATATATATATATATATATATATATATATATACGCGCACACACACACATATATATAAACGTATTCTCCGTTGAGATATTGCAGCCGCTGCTGTGTCCAGGCCCAGGAGCCTTAGCACTGTGCTGTGATGTCACTCAATACCACTGACATCACTAGGTGTAAACAACATCTCTCCTTTGCTGTGTATGTGACTATGGAGCTGTTTGGTGATGTCGTCTATTATGGCCTTCATAGAAGCAACAGGAGATTGTTGCATCCATCTAGAACCCTCAGAACTACAGTGCTATGATGTCACTCACTTCCACAGGCCTTGCAGAGTGTAAACAACAACAACCCAGCTTTGTTGTGTATGTAACCATAGGGATTTGTGATGTCACCTAGAACCTTCACAGCAGCGACAGCTTTATGAGGAGCATCAGCACTGCTCTGCCTGAGCAGAACCATCACCGCCATAGGTTGTCAAATAACCCGGATTTAACCCACACAGGTAAGTCCAATGGGGTGCAGGCATGTCCTCTATGCTTACAGCTTCCCGTGGGTGTTGGTTTGATACCGTTTGGGGACAGCCAAGGAGGCATCTGCAGGCAACAAAGGTAGGTGTGTGCTTGTGTGTGTGTTTCCTATGCAGATCCTAAGCCCAGTGTCACATGCAAGTAGGAGGAGTAAGAAGGGTTCCTGGCAAATCCGGGTTATGGATTGCATTTAAAAAGGCCCCGTGGGAGTGCAATGGGCCCCTGTCTTGCTGCTTAGCAATAATGGTATGGGTTTAGGTTCTGCTGTGTGTACTGGTGGTTGACTGCCCCCCAGCCCAGAGTGTGCATGGAAAATTGTCTGGCAGCCTCCCTGACAGCAAGCAGTGATAGTGCCCATGAAGGGGACCTTGTTGGGCCCGCCCCTTTCACGGTTATCGCTTCTCGGCCTTTTGGCTAAGATCAAGTGTAGTATCTGTTCTTATCAGTTTAATATCTGATACGTCCCCTATCTGGGGACCATATATTAAATGGATTTTTGAGAACGGGGGCCGATTTCGAAGCTTGCTTCCGTCGCCCTATGCATTGACCCGATATGGCAGTATCTTCGGGTACAGTGCACCACCCCCTTACAGGGTTAAAAAGAAAGATTCCTACTTTCATTGCTACCTGCTTGCTGGCTAGCCAGCTAGCCAGCCCTGTGGGCCTTGCTGCTGCTGCAGCCAAAAAACAAAAGGTGGTGCTGCTGCTGCTTCTGCTTCTGCTTGTGTCTGGCCCCTGTTGGAGCGTCCAGGCACAGGACTTCTGCTGCTGCTGACTAAATGGCCTCCTTAATTGGATCATTTGAGTAGCCAGCACACCTGTGCAGGTAGGGCATGACATGATAGGCAGCTGCCTTGATAGCGGGTGGGTGCTGAATGTTCCTAATTGACAAAATAAGATTAATGCTTATGAAGAAATATAAAATCTCATCCCTTCCCCAATATCGCGCCACACCCCTACCCCTTAATTCCCTGGTTGAACGTGATGGACATATGTCTTTTTTCGACCGTACTAACTATGTAACTATGTAACATAACATGGGGGGGGGGGGGGGTCTCCTGGCTGTTCACACAGGTGTGTCATTGCTGTACATTGACCATGCATTGCTTCTGTGGTATTGCAAAGGCAAAGACAAATGCTTCCAGCCATCCATTGCACTAATGGATTGGTCATCAGCTGGCTGTCTATGTCCCGCATCAATATAGACCAAAGTACAGAGGGTTAGGCTATGCTATTGTGCACCTACCTGATGCATCAGAAGGTGCGAGGCCCTTGCTAAATTCTGTGCACAGACTTTGAGATCTATGCTTTAGACTGTATCTAAACCTGCTCCAACATGGACTGACATTCTGGCCTACTTTCAGCCGATGCGACTTGTCTGTCGCTGAACAGTCGCTTTTTATGTATTCAGCACCTATGTATAATGTTGTAAAAATGCTCTAGAAGCTAAAGTCGCAGAAATGTCACACATATTTGGCCTGCAACTTTCTGTGCGACAAATTCAGACAGGAAAAATCAGTATAAATCCTTAGAAAATTATCCCCCAGTGTCTCCATCTGCTGGCGGTATTGAATAAGCATTGCTGCACTGATGGGGTATGCATTAGACGAAAAAAAAGAAGAAAAAGAAGAATAATACGCCCAGAAAAGAGGCGAAAAGGAGAAAAACGTAAAAAAACGTGAAAAAAAAGTAAGAGGAAGAGAAGGGAAAAAAAGGTGGAAATGGGTTTAAAAGTGATTTCGGCGGAGAAATATATATATATATATATATATATATATATATATATATATATATGCGCACACACACACATAGATATAAACGTATTCTCCGTTGAGATATTGCAGCCGCTGCTGTGTCCAGGCCCAGGAGCCTTAGCACTGTGCTGTGATGTCACTCAATACCACTGACATCACTAGGTGTAAACAACATCTCTCCTTTGCTGTGTATGTGACTATGGAGCTGTTTGGTGATGTCGTCTATTACGGCCTTCATAGAAGCAACAGGAGATTGTTGCATCCATCTTGAACCCTCAGAACTACAGTGCTATGATGTCACTCACTTCCACAGGCCTTGCAGAGTGTAAACAACAACAACCCAGCTTTGTTGTGTATGTAACCAAAGGGATTTGTGATGTCACCTAGAACCTTCACAGCAGCGACAGCTTTATGAGGAGCATCAGCACTGCTCTGCCTGAGCAGAACCATCACCGCCATAGGTTGTCAAATAACCCGGATTTAACCCACACAGGTAAGTCCAATGGGGTGCAGGCATGTCCTCTATGCTTACAGCTTCCCGTGGGTGTTGGTTTGATACCGTTTGGGGACAGCCAAGGAGGCATCTGCAGGCAACAAAGGTAGGTGTGTGCTTGTGTGTGTGTTTCCTATGCAGATCCTAAGCCCAGTGTCACATGCAAGTAGGAGGAGTAAGAAGGGTTCCTGGCAAATCCGGGTTATGGATTGCATTTAAAAAGGCCCCGTGGGAGTGCAATGGGCCCCTGTCTTGCTGCTTAGCAATAATGGTATGGGTTTAGGTTCTGCTGTGTGTACTGGTGGTTGACTGCCCCCCAGCCCAGAGTGTGCATGGAAAATTGTCTGGCAGCCTCCCTGACAGCAAGCAGTGATAGTGCCCATGAAGGGGACCTTGTTGGGCCCGCCCCTTTCACGGTTATCGCTTCTCGGCCTTTTGGCTAAGATCAAGTGTAGTATCTGTTCTTATCAGTTTAATATCTGATACGTCCCCTATCTGGGGACCATATATTAAATGGATTTTTGAGAACGGGGGCCGATTTCGAAGCTTGCTTCCGTCGCCCTATGCATTGACCCGATATGGCAGTATCTTCGGGTACAGTGCACCACCCCCTTACAGGGTTAAAAAGAAAGATTCCTACTTTCATTGCTACCTGCTTGCTGGCTAGCCAGCTAGCCAGCCCTGTGGGCCTTGCTGCTGCTGCAGCCAAAAAACAAAAGGTGGTGCTGCTGCTGCTTCTGCTGCTTCTGCTTCTGCTTGTGTCTGGCCCCTGTTGGAGCGTCCAGGCACAGGACTTCTGCTGCTGCTGACTAAATGGCCTCCTTAATTGGATCATTTGAGTAGCCAGCACACCTGTGCAGGTAGGGCATGACATGATAGGCAGCTGCCTTGATAGCGGGTGGGTGCTGAATGTTCCTAATTGACAAAATAAGATTAATGCTTATGAAGAAATATAAAATCTCATCCCTTCCCCAATATCGCGCCACACCCCTACCCCTTAATTCCCTGGTTGAACTTGATGGACATATGTCTTTTTTCGACCGTACTAACTATGTAACTATGTAACATAACATGGGGGAGGGGGGGGGGGGGGGTCTCCTGGCTGTTCACACAGGTGTGTCATTTCTGTACATTGACCATGCATTGCTTCTGTGGTATTGCAAAGGCAAAGACAAATGCTTCCAGCCATCCATTGCACTAATGGATTGGTCATCAGCTGGCTGTCTATGTCCCGCATCAATATAGACCAAAGTACAGAGGGTTAGGCTATGCTATTGTGCACCTACCTGATGCATCAGAAGGTGCGAGGCCCTTGCTAAATTCTGTGCACAGACTTTGAGATCTATGCTTTAGACTGTATCTAAACCTGCTCCAACATGGACTGACATTCTGGCCTACTTTCAGCCGATGCGACTTGTCTGTCGCTGAACAGTCGCTTTTTATGTATTCAGCACCTATGTATAATGTTGTAAAAATGCTCTAGAAGCTAAAGTCGCAGAAATGTCACACATATTTGGCCTGCAACTTTCTGTGCGACAAATTCAGACAGGAAAAATCAGTATAAATCCTTAGAAAATTATCCCCCAGTGTCTCCATCTGCTGGCGGTATTGAATAAGCATTGCTGCACTGATGGGGTATGCATTAGACGAAAAAAAAGAAGAAAAAGAAGAATAATACGCCCAGAAAAGAGGCGAAAAGGAGAAAAACGTAAAAAAACGTGAAAAAAAAGTAAGAGGAAGAGAAGGGAAAAAAAGGTGGAAATGGGTTTAAAAGTGATTTCGGCGGAGATATATATATATATATATATATATATATATATATACGCGCACACACACACATATATATAAACGTATTCTCCGTTGAGATATTGCAACCGCTGCTGTGTCCAGGCCCAGGAGCCTTAGCACTGTGCTGTGATGTCACTCAATACCACTGACATCACTAGGTGTAAACAACATCTCTCCTTTGCTGTGTATGTGACTATGGAGCTGTTTGGTGATGTTGTCTATTATGGCCTTCATAGAAGCAACAGGAGATTGTTGCATCCATCTAGAACCCTCAGAACTACAGTGCTATGATGTCACTCACTTCCACAGGCCTTGCAGAGTGTAAACAACAACAACCCAGCTTTGTTGTGTATGTAACCATAGGGATTTGTGATGTCACCTAGAACCTTCACAGCAGCGACAGCTTTATGAGGAGCATCAGCACTGCTCTGCCTGAGCAGAACCATCACCGCCATAGGTTGTCAAATAACCCGGGTTTAACCCACACAGGTAAGTCCAATGGGGTGCAGGCATGTCCTCTATGCTTACAGCTTCCCGTGGGTGTTGGTTTGATACCGTTTGGGGACAGCCAAGGAGGCATCTGCAGGCAACAAAGGTAGGTGTGTGCTTGTGTGTGTGTTTCCTATGCAGATCCTAAGCCCAGTGTCACATGCAAGTAGGAGGAGTAAGAAGGGTTCCTGGCAAATCCGGGTTATGGATTGCATTTAAAAAGGCCCCGTGGGAGTGCAATGGGCCCCTGTCTTGCTGCTTAGCAATAATGGTATGGGTTTAGGTTCTGCTGTGTGTACTGGTGGTTGACTGCCCCCCAGCCCAGAGTGTGCATGGAAAATTGTCTGGCAGCCTCCCTGACAGCAAGCAGTGATAGTGCCCATGAAGGGGACCTTGTTGGGCCCGCCCCTTTCACGGTTATCGCTTCTCGGCCTTTTGGCTAAGATCAAGTGTAGTATCTGTTCTTATCAGTTTAATATCTGATACGTCCCCTATCTGGGGACCATATATTAAATGGATTTTTGAGAACGGGGGCCGATTTCGAAGCTTGCTTCCGTCGCCCTATGCATTGACCCGATATGGCAGTATCTTCGGGTACAGTGCACCACCCCCTTACAGGGTTAAAAAGAAAGATTCCTACTTTCATTGCTACCTGCTTGCTGGCTAGCCAGCTAGCCAGCCCTGTGGGCCTTGCTGCTGCTGCTGCTGCAGCCAAAAAACAAAAGGTGGTGCTGCTGCTGCTTCTGCTTCTGCTTGTGTCTGGCCGCTGTTGGAGCGTCCAGGCACAGGACTTCTGCTGCTGCTGACTAAATGGCCTCCTTAATTGGATCATTTGAGTAGCCAGCACACCTGTGCAGGTAGGGCATGACATGATAGGCAGCTGCCTTGATAGCGGGTGGGTGCTGAATGTTCCTAATTGACAAAATAAGATTAATGCTTATGAAGAAATATAAAATCTCATCCCTTCCCCAATATCGCGCCACACCCCTACCCCTTAATTCCCTGGTTGAACTTGATGGACATATGTCTTTTTTCGACCGTACTAACTATGTAACTATGTAACATAACATGGGGGGGGGGGGTCTCCTGGCTGTTCACACAGGTGTGTCATTGCTGTACATTGACCATGCATTGCTTCTGTGGTATTGCAAAGGCAAAGACAAATGCTTCCAGCCATCCATTGCACTAATGGATTGGTCATCAGCTGGCTGTCTATGTCCCGCATCAATATAGACCAAAGTACAGAGGGTTAGGCTATGCTATTGTGCACCTACCTGATGCATCAGAAGGTGCGAGGCCCTTGCTAAATTCTGTGCACAGACTTTGAGATCTATGCTTTAGACTGTATCTAAACCTGCTCCAACATGGACTGACATTCTGGCCTACTTTCAGCCGATGCGACTTGTCTGTCGCTGAACAGTCGCTTTTTATGTATTCAGCACCTATGTATAATGTTGTAAAAATGCTCTAGAAGCTAAAGTCGCAGAAATGTCACACATATTTGGCCTGCAACTTTCTGTGCGACAAATTCAGACAGGAAAAATCAGTATAAATCCTTAGAAAATTATCCCCCAGTGTCTCCATCTGCTGGCGGTATTGAATAAGCATTGCTGCACTGATGGGGTATGCATTAGACGAAAAAAAAGAAGAAAAAGAAGAATAATACGCCCAGAAAAGAGGCGAAAAGGAGAAAAACGTAAAAAAACGTGAAAAAAAAGTAAGAGGAAGAGAAGGGAAAAAAAGGTGGAAATGGGTTTAAAAGTGATTTCGGCGGAGAAATATATATATATATATATATATATATATATATATATATATATACGCGCACACACACACATATATATAAACGTATTCTCCGTTGAGATATTGCAGCCGCTGCTGTGTCCAGGCCCAGGAGCCTTAGCACTGTGCTGTGATGTCACTCAATACCACTGACATCACTAGGTGTAAACAACATCTCTCCTTTGCTGTGTATGTGACTATGGAGCTGTTTGGTGATGTCGTCTATTATGGCCTTCATAGAAGCAACAGGAGATTGTTGCATCCATCTAGAACCCTCAGAACTACAGTGCTATGATGTCACTCACTTCCACAGGCCTTGCAGAGTGTAAACAACAACAACCCAGCTTTGTTGTGTATGTAACCATAGGGATTTGTGATGTCACCTAGAACCTTCACAGCAGCGACAGCTTTATGAGGAGCATCAGCACTGCTCTGCCTGAGCAGAACCATCACCGCCATAGGTTGTCAAATAACCCGGATTTAACCCACACAGGTAAGTCCAATGGGGTGCAGGCATGTCCTCTATGCTTACAGCTTCCCGTGGGTGTTGGTTTGATACCGTTTGGGGACAGCCAAGGAGGCATCTGCAGGCAACAAAGGTAGGTGTGTGCTTGTGTGTGTGTTTCCTATGCAGATCCTAAGCCCAGTGTCACATGCAAGTAGGAGGAGTAAGAAGGGTTCCTGGCAAATCCGGGTTATGGATTGCATTTAAAAAGGCCCCGTGGGAGTGCAATGGGCCCCTGTCTTGCTGCTTAGCAATAATGGTATGGGTTTAGGTTCTGCTGTGTGTACTGGTGGTTGACTGCCCCCCAGCCCAGAGTGTGCATGGAAAATTGTCTGGCAGCCTCCCTGACAGCAAGCAGTGATAGTGCCCATGAAGGGGACCTTGTTGGGCCCGCCCCTTTCACGGTTATCGCTTCTCGGCCTTTTGGCTAAGATCAAGTGTAGTATCTGTTCTTATCAGTTTAATATCTGATACGTCCCCTATCTGGGGACCATATATTAAATGGATTTTTGAGAACGGGGGCCGATTTCGAAGCTTGCTTCCGTCGCCCTATGCATTGACCCGATATGGCAGTATCTTCGGGTACAGTGCACCACCCCCTTACAGGGTTAAAAAGAAAGATTCCTACTTTCATTGCTACCTGCTTGCTGGCTAGCCAGCTAGCCAGCCCTGTGGGCCTTGCTGCTGCTGCAGCCAAAAAACAAAAGGTGGTGCTGCTGCTGCTTCTGCTGCTTCTGCTTCTGCTTGTGTCTGGCCCCTGTTGGAGCGTCCAGGCACAGGACTTCTGCTGCTGCTGACTAAATGGCCTCCTTAATTGGATCATTTGAGTAGCCAGCACACCTGTGCAGGTAGGGCATGACATGATAGGCAGCTGCCTTGATAGCGGGTGGGTGCTGAATGTTCCTAATTGACAAAATAAGATTAATGCTTATGAAGAAATATAAAATCTCATCCCTTCCCCAATATCGCGCCACACCCCTACCCCTTAATTCCCTGGTTGAACTTGATGGACATATGTCTTTTTTCGACCGTACTAACTATGTAACTATGTAACATAACATGGGGGAGGGGGGGGGGGGGGGTCTCCTGGCTGTTCACACAGGTGTGTCATTTCTGTACATTGACCATGCATTGCTTCTGTGGTATTGCAAAGGCAAAGACAAATGCTTCCAGCCATCCATTGCACTAATGGATTGGTCATCAGCTGGCTGTCTATGTCCCGCATCAATATAGACCAAAGTACAGAGGGTTAGGCTATGCTATTGTGCACCTACCTGATGCATCAGAAGGTGCGAGGCCCTTGCTAAATTCTGTGCACAGACTTTGAGATCTATGCTTTAGACTGTATCTAAACCTGCTCCAACATGGACTGACATTCTGGCCTACTTTCAGCCGATGCGACTTGTCTGTCGCTGAACAGTCGCTTTTTATGTATTCAGCACCTATGTATAATGTTGTAAAAATGCTCTAGAAGCT
This sequence comes from Hyla sarda, assembly GCF_029499605.1. Taxonomy (NCBI): domain Eukaryota; kingdom Metazoa; phylum Chordata; class Amphibia; order Anura; family Hylidae; genus Hyla; species Hyla sarda. The sequence goes on along the minus strand of NW_026607888.1, from coordinate 88,522 downwards.
AAAGTCGCAGAAATGTCACACATATTTGGCCTGCAACTTTCTGTGCGACAAATTCAGACAGGAAAAATCAGTATAAATCCTTAGAAAATTATCCCCCAGTGTCTCCATCTGCTGGCGGTATTGAATAAGCATTGCTGCACTGATGGGGTATGCATTAGACGAAAAAAAAGAAGAAAAAGAAGAATAATACGCCCAGAAAAGAGGCGAAAAGGAGAAAAACGTAAAAAAACGTGAAAAAAAAGTAAGAGGAAGAGAAGGGAAAAAAAGGTGGAAATGGGTTTAAAAGTGATTTCGGCGGAGATATATATATATATATATATATATATATATACGCGCACACACACACATATATATAAACGTATTCTCCGTTGAGATATTGCAACCGCTGCTGTGTCCAGGCCCAGGAGCCTTAGCACTGTGCTGTGATGTCACTCAATACCACTGACATCACTAGGTGTAAACAACATCTCTCCTTTGCTGTGTATGTGACTATGGAGCTGTTTGGTGATGTCGTCTATTATGGCCTTCATAGAAGCAACAGGAGATTGTTGCATCCATCTAGAACCCTCAGAACTACAGTGCTATGATGTCACTCACTTCCACAGGCCTTGCAGAGTGTAAACAACAACAACCCAGCTTTGTTGTGTATGTAACCATAGGGATTTGTGATGTCACCTAGAACCTTCACAGCAGCGACAGCTTTATGAGGAGCATCAGCACTGCTCTGCCTGAGCAGAACCATCACCGCCATAGGTTGTCAAATAACCCGGGTTTAACCCACACAGGTAAGTCCAATGGGGTGCAGGCATGTCCTCTATGCTTACAGCTTCCCGTGGGTGTTGGTTTGATACCGTTTGGGGACAGCCAAGGAGGCATCTGCAGGCAACAAAGGTAGGTGTGTGCTTGTGTGTGTGTTTCCTATGCAGATCCTAAGCCCAGTGTCACATGCAAGTAGGAGGAGTAAGAAGGGTTCCTGGCAAATCCGGGTTATGGATTGCATTTAAAAAGGCCCCGTGGGAGTGCAATGGGCCCCTGTCTTGCTGCTTAGCAATAATGGTATGGGTTTAGGTTCTGCTGTGTGTACTGGTGGTTGACTGCCCCCCAGCCCAGAGTGTGCATGGAAAATTGTCTGGCAGCCTCCCTGACAGCAAGCAGTGATAGTGCCCATGAAGGGGACCTTGTTGGGCCCGCCCCTTTCACGGTTATCGCTTCTCGGCCTTTTGGCTAAGATCAAGTGTAGTATCTGTTCTTATCAGTTTAATATCTGATACGTCCCCTATCTGGGGACCATATATTAAATGGATTTTTGAGAACGGGGGCCGATTTCGAAGCTTGCTTCCGTCGCCCTATGCATTGACCCGATATGGCAGTATCTTCGGGTACAGTGCACCACCCCCTTACAGGGTTAAAAAGAAAGATTCCTACTTTCATTGCTACCTGCTTGCTGGCTAGCCAGCTAGCCAGCCCTGTGGGCCTTGCTGCTGCTGCTGCTGCAGCCAAAAAACAAAAGGTGGTGCTGCTGCTGCTTCTGCTTCTGCTTGTGTCTGGCCGCTGTTGGAGCGTCCAGGCACAGGACTTCTGCTGCTGCTGACTAAATGGCCTCCTTAATTGGATCATTTGAGTAGCCAGCACACCTGTGCAGGTAGGGCATGACATGATAGGCAGCTGCCTTGATAGCGGGTGGGTGCTGAATGTTCCTAATTGACAAAATAAGATTAATGCTTATGAAGAAATATAAAATCTCATCCCTTCCCCAATATCGCGCCACACCCCTACCCCTTAATTCCCTGGTTGAACTTGATGGACATATGTCTTTTTTCGACCGTACTAACTATGTAACTATGTAACATAACATGGGGGGGGGGGGGTCTCCTGGCTGTTCACACAGGTGTGTCATTGCTGTACATTGACCATGCATTGCTTCTGTGGTATTGCAAAGGCAAAGACAAATGCTTCCAGCCATCCATTGCACTAATGGATTGGTCATCAGCTGGCTGTCTATGTCCCGCATCAATATAGACCAAAGTACAGAGGGTTAGGCTATGCTATTGTGCACCTACCTGATGCATCAGAAGGTGCGAGGCCCTTGCTAAATTCTGTGCACAGACTTTGAGATCTATGCTTTAGACTGTATCTAAACCTGCTCCAACATGGACTGACATTCTGGCCTACTTTCAGCCGATGCGACTTGTCTGTCGCTGAACAGTCGCTTTTTATGTATTCAGCACCTATGTATAATGTTGTAAAAATGCTCTAGAAGCTAAAGTCGCAGAAATGTCACACATATTTGGCCTGCAACTTTCTGTGCGACAAATTCAGACAGGAAAAATCAGTATAAATCCTTAGAAAATTATCCCCCAGTGTCTCCATCTGCTGGCGGTATTGAATAAGCATTGCTGCACTGATGGGGTATGCATTAGACGAAAAAAAAGAAGAAAAAGAAGAATAATACGCCCAGAAAAGAGGCGAAAAGGAGAAAAACGTAAAAAAACGTGAAAAAAAAGTAAGAGGAAGAGAAGGGAAAAAAAGGTGGAAATGGGTTTAAAAGTGATTTCGGCGGAGAAATATATATATATATATATATATATATATATATATATATATATACGCGCACACACACACATATATATAAACGTATTCTCCGTTGAGATATTGCAGCCGCTGCTGTGTCCAGGCCCAGGAGCCTTAGCACTGTGCTGTGATGTCACTCAATACCACTGACATCACTAGGTGTAAACAACATCTCTCCTTTGCTGTGTATGTGACTATGGAGCTGTTTGGTGATGTCGTCTATTATGGCCTTCATAGAAGCAACAGGAGATTGTTGCATCCATCTAGAACCCTCAGAACTACAGTGCTATGATGTCACTCACTTCCACAGGCCTTGCAGAGTGTAAACAACAACAACCCAGCTTTGTTGTGTATGTAACCATAGGGATTTGTGATGTCACCTAGAACCTTCACAGCAGCGACAGCTTTATGAGGAGCATCAGCACTGCTCTGCCTGAGCAGAACCATCACCGCCATAGGTTGTCAAATAACCCGGGTTTAACCCACACAGGTAAGTCCAATGGGGTGCAGGCATGTCCTCTATGCTTACAGCTTCCCGTGGGTGTTGGTTTGATACCGTTTGGGGACAGCCAAGGAGGCATCTGCAGGCAACACAGGTAGGTGTGTGCTTGTGTGTGTGTTTCCTATGCAGATCCTAAGCCCAGTGTCACATGCAAGTAGGAGGAGTAAGAAGGGTTCCTGGCAAATCCGGGTTATGGATTGCATTTAAAAAGGCCCCGTGGGAGTGCAATGGGCCCCTGTCTTGCTGCTTAGCAATAATGGTATGGGTTTAGGTTCTGCTGTGTGTACTGGTGGTTGACTGCCCCCCAGCCCAGAGTGTGCATGGAAAATTGTCTGGCAGCCTCCCTGACAGCAAGCAGTGATAGTGCCCATGAAGGGGACCTTGTTGGGCCCGCCCCTTTCACGGTTATCGCTTCTCGGCCTTTTGGCTAAGATCAAGTGTAGTATCTGTTCTTATCAGTTTAATATCTGATACGTCCCCTATCTGGGGACCATATATTAAATGGATTTTTGAGAACGGGGGCCGATTTCGAAGCTTGCTTCCGTCGCCCTATGCATTGACCCGATATGGCAGTATCTTCGGGTACAGTGCACCACCCCCTTACAGGGTTAAAAAGAAAGATTCCTACTTTCATTGCTACCTGCTTGCTGGCTAGCCAGCTAGCCAGCCCTGTGGGCCTTGCTGCTGCTGCTGCTGCAGCCAAAAAACAAAAGGTGGTGCTGCTGCTGCTTCTGCTTCTGCTTGTGTCTGGCCGCTGTTGGAGCGTCCAGGCACAGGACTTCTGCTGCTGCTGACTAAATGGCCTCCTTAATTGGATCATTTGAGTAGCCAGCACACCTGTGCAGGTAGGGCATGACATGATAGGCAGCTGCCTTGATAGCGGGTGGGTGCTGAATGTTCCTAATTGACAAAATAAGATTAATGCTTATGAAGAAATATAAAATCTCATCCCTTCCCCAATATCGCGCCACACCCCTACCCCTTAATTCCCTGGTTGAACTTGATGGACATATGTCTTTTTTCGACCGTACTAACTATGTAACTATGTAACATAACATGGGGGGGTCTCCTGGCTGTTCACACAGGTGTGTCATTGCTGTACGTTGACCATGCATTGCTTCTGTGGTATTGCAAAGGCAAAGACAAATGCTTCCAGCCATCCATTGCACTAATGGATTGGTCATCAGCTGGCTGTCTATGTCCCGCATCAATATAGACCAAAGTACAGAGGGTTAGGCTATGCTATTGTGCACCTACCTGATGCATCAGAAGGTGCGAGGCCCTTGCTAAATTCTGTGCACAGACTTTGAGATCTATGCTTTAGACTGTATCTAAACCTGCTCCAACATGGACTGACATTCTGGCCTACTTTCAGCCGATGCGACTTGTCTGTCGCTGAACAGTCGCTTTTTATGTATTCAGCACCTATGTATAATGTTGTAAAAATGCTCTAGAAGCTAAAGTCGCAGAAATGTCACACATATTTGGCCTGCAACTTTCTGTGCGACAAATTCAGACAGGAAAAATCAGTATAAATCCTTAGAAAATTATCCCCCAGTGTCTCCATCTGCTGGCGGTATTGAATAAGCATTGCTGCACTGATGGGGTATGCATTAGACGAAAAAAAAGAAGAAAAAGAAGAATAATACGCCCAGAAAAGAGGCGAAAAGGAGAAAAACGTAAAAAAACGTGAAAAAAAAGTAAGAGGAAGAGAAGGGAAAAAAAGGTGGAAATGGGTTTAAAAGTGATTTCGGCGGAGAAATATATATATATATATATATATATATATATATATATACGCGCACACACACACATATATATAAACGTATTCTCCGTTGAGATATTGCAGCCGCTGCTGTGTCCAGGCCCAGGAGCCTTAGCACTGTGCTGTGATGTCACTCAATACCACTGACATCACTAGGTGTAAACAACATCTCTCCTTTGCTGTGTATGTGACTATGGAGCTGTTTGGTGATGTCGTCTATTATGGCCTTCATAGAAGCAACAGGAGATTGTTGCATCCATCTAGAACCCTCAGAACTACAGTGCTATGATGTCACTCACTTCCACAGGCCTTGCAGAGTGTAAACAACAACAACCCAGCTTTGTTGTGTATGTAACCATAGGGATTTGTGATGTCACCTAGAACCTTCACAGCAGCGACAGCTTTATGAGGAGCATCAGCACTGCTCTGCCTGAGCAGAACCATCACCGCCATAGGTTGTCAAATAACCCGGGTTTAACCCACACAGGTAAGTCCAATGGGGTGCAGGCATGTCCTCTATGCTTACAGCTTCCCGTGGGTGTTGGTTTGATACCGTTTGGGGACAGCCAAGGAGGCATCTGCAGGCAACAAAGGTAGGTGTGTGCTTGTGTGTGTGTTTCCTATGCAGATCCTAAGCCCAGTGTCACATGCAAGTAGGAGGAGTAAGAAGGGTTCCTGGCAAATCCGGGTTATGGATTGCATTTAAAAAGGCCCCGTGGGAGTGCAATGGGCCCCTGTCTTGCTGCTTAGCAATAATGGTATGGGTTTAGGTTCTGCTGTGTGTACTGGTGGTTGACTGCCCCCCAGCCCAGAGTGTGCATGGAAAATTGTCTGGCAGCCTCCCTGACAGCAAGCAGTGATAGTGCCCATGAAGGGGACCTTGTTGGGCCCGCCCCTTTCACGGTTATCGCTTCTCGGCCTTTTGGCTAAGATCAAGTGTAGTATCTGTTCTTATCAGTTTAATATCTGATACGTCCCCTATCTGGGGACCATATATTAAATGGATTTTTGAGAACGGGGGCCGATTTCGAAGCTTGCTTCCGTCGCCCTATGCATTGACCCGATATGGCAGTATCTTCGGGTACAGTGCACCACCCCCTTACAGGGTTAAAAAGAAAGATTCCTACTTTCATTGCTACCTGCTTGCTGGCTAGCCAGCTAGCCAGCCCTGTGGGCCTTGCTGCTGCTGCTGCTGCAGCCAAAAAACAAAAGGTGGTGCTGCTGCTGCTTCTGCTTCTGCTTGTGTCTGGCCGCTGTTGGAGCGTCCAGGCACAGGACTTCTGCTGCTGCTGACTAAATGGCCTCCTTAATTGGATCATTTGAGTAGCCAGCACACCTGTGCAGGTAGGGCATGACATGATAGGCAGCTGCCTTGATAGCGGGTGGGTGCTGAATGTTCCTAATTGACAAAATAAGATTAATGCTTATGAAGAAATATAAAATCTCATCCCTTCCCCAATATCGCGCCACACCCCTACCCCTTAATTCCCTGGTTGAACTTGATGGACATATGTCTTTTTTCGACCGTACTAACTATGTAACTATGTAACATAACATGGGGGGGGGGGGGGGGGGGGGGGTCTCCTGGCTGTTCACACAGGTGTGTCATTGCTGTACATTGACCATGCATTGCTTCTGTGGTATTGCAAAGGCAAAGACAAATGCTTCCAGCCATCCATTGCACTAATGGATTGGTCATCAGCTGGCTGTCTATGTCCCGCATCAATATAGACCAAAGTACAGAGGGTTAGGCTATGCTATTGTGCACCTACCTGATGCATCAGAAGGTGCGAGGCCCTTGCTAAATTCTGTGCACAGACTTTGAGATCTATGCTTTAGACTGTATCTAAACCTGCTCCAACATGGACTGACATTCTGGCCTACTTTCAGCCGATGCGACTTGTCTGTCGCTGAACAGTCGCTTTTTATGTATTCAGCACCTATGTATAATGTTGTAAAAATGCTCTAGAAGCTAAAGTCGCAGAAATGTCACACATATTTGGCCTGCAACTTTCTGTGCGACAAATTCAGACAGGAAAAATCAGTATAAATCCTTAGAAAATTATCCCCCAGTGTCTCCATCTGCTGGCGGTATTGAATAAGCATTGCTGCACTGATGGGGTATGCATTAGACGAAAAAAAAGAAGAAAAAGAAGAAGAATACGCCCAGAAAAGAGGCGAAAAGGAGAAAAACGTAAAAAAACGTGAAAAAAAAGTAAGAGGAAGAGAAGGGAAAAAAAGGTGGAAATGGGTTTAAAAGTGATTTCGGCGGAGAATATATATATATATATATATATATATATATATATATATATATACGCGCACACACACACATATATATAAACGTATTCTCCGTTGAGATATTGCAGCCGCTGCTGTGTCCAGGCCCAGGAGCCTTAGCACTGTGCTGTGATGTCACTCAATACCACTGACATCACTAGGTGTAAACAACATCTCTCCTTTGCTGTGTATGTGACTATGGAGCTGTTTGGTGATGTCGTCTATTATGGCCTTCATAGAAGCAACAGGAGATTGTTGCATCCATCTAGAACCCTCAGAACTACAGTGCTATGATGTCACTCACTTCCACAGGCCTTGCAGAGTGTAAACAACAACAACCCAGCTTTGTTGTGTATGTAACCATAGGGATTTGTGATGTCACCTAGAACCTTCACAGCAGCGACAGCTTTATGAGGAGCATCAGCACTGCTCTGCCTGAGCAGAACCATCACCGCCATAGGTTGTCAAATAACCCGGGTTTAACCCACACAGGTAAGTCCAATGGGGTGCAGGCATGTCCTCTATGCTTACAGCTTCCCGTGGGTGTTGGTTTGATACCGTTTGGGGACAGCCAAGGAGGCATCTGCAGGCAACAAAGGTAGGTGTGTGCTTGTGTGTGTGTTTCCTATGCAGATCCTAAGCCCAGTGTCACATGCAAGTAGGAGGAGTAAGAAGGGTTCCTGGCAAATCCGGGTTATGGATTGCATTTAAAAAGGCCCCGTGGGAGTGCAATGGGCCCCTGTCTTGCTGCTTAGCAATAATGGTATGGGTTTAGGTTCTGCTGTGTGTACTGGTGGTTGACTGCCCCCCAGCCCAGAGTGTGCATGGAAAATTGTCTGGCAGCCTCCCTGACAGCAAGCAGTGATAGTGCCCATGAAGGGGACCTTGTTGGGCCCGCCCCTTTCACGGTTATCGCTTCTCGGCCTTTTGGCTAAGATCAAGTGTAGTATCTGTTCTTATCAGTTTAATATCTGATACGTCCCCTATCTGGGGACCATATATTAAATGGATTTTTGAGAACGGGGGCCGATTTCGAAGCTTGCTTCCGTCGCCCTATGCATTGACCCGATATGGCAGTATCTTCGGGTACAGTGCACCACCCCCTTACAGGGTTAAAAAGAAAGATTCCTACTTTCATTGCTACCTGCTTGCTGGCTAGCCAGCTAGCCAGCCCTGTGGGCCTTGCTGCTGCTGCTGCTGCAGCCAAAAAACAAAAGGTGGTGCTGCTGCTGCTTCTGCTTCTGCTTGTGTCTGGCCGCTGTTGGAGCGTCCAGGCACAGGACTTCTGCTGCTGCTGACTAAATGGCCTCCTTAATTGGATCATTTGAGTAGCCAGCACACCTGTGCAGGTAGGGCATGACATGATAGGCAGCTGCCTTGATAGCGGGTGGGTGCTGAATGTTCCTAATTGACAAAATAAGATTAATGCTTATGAAGAAATATAAAATCTCATCCCTTCCCCAATATCGCGCCACACCCCTACCCCTTAATTCCCTGGTTGAACTTGATGGACATATGTCTTTTTTCGACCGTACTAACTATGTAACTATGTAACATAACATGGGGGGGGTCTCCTGGCTGTTCACACAGGTGTGTCATTGCTGTACATTGACCATGCATTGCTTCTGTGGTATTGCAAAGGCAAAGACAAATGCTTCCAGCCATCCATTGCACTAATGGATTGGTCATCAGCTGGCTGTCTATGTCCCGCATCAATATAGACCAAAGTACAGAGGGTTAGGCTATGCTATTGTGCACCTACCTGATGCATCAGAAGGTGCGAGGCCCTTGCTAAATTCTGTGCACAGACTTTGAGATCTATGCTTTAGACTGTATCTAAACCTGCTCCAACATGGACTGACATTCTGGCCTACTTTCAGCCGATGCGACTTGTCTGTCGCTGAACAGTCGCTTTTTATGTATTCAGCACCTATGTATAATGTTGTAAAAATGCTCTAGAAGCTAAAGTCGCAGAAATGTCACACATATTTGGCCTGCAACTTTCTGTGCGACAAATTCAGACAGGAAAAATCAGTATAAATCCTTAGAAAATTATCCCCCAGTGTCTCCATCTGCTGGCGGTATTGAATAAGCATTGCTGCACTGATGGGGTATGCATTAGACGAAAAAAAAGAAGAAAAAGAAGAATAATACGCCCAGAAAAGAGGCGAAAAGGAGAAAAACGTTAAAAAACGTGAAAAAAAAGTAAGAGGAAGAGAAGGGAAAAAAAGGTGGAAATGGGTTTAAAAGTGATTTCGGCGGAGAATATATATATATATATATATATATATATATATATATATATATATATATATACGCGCACACACACACATATATATAAACGTATTCTCAGTTGAGATATTGCAGCCGCTGCTGTGTCCAGGCCCAGGAGCCTTAGCACTGTGCTGTGATGTCACTCAATACCACTGACATCACTAGGTGTAAACAACATCTCTCCTTTGCTGTGTATGTGACTATGGAGCTGTTTGGTGATGTCGTCTATTATGGCCTTCATAGAAGCAACAGGAGATTGTTGCATCCATCTAGAACCCTCAGAACTACAGTGCTATGATGTCACTCACTTCCACAGGCCTTGCAGAGTGTAAACAACAACAACCCAGCTTTGTTGTGTATGTAACCATAGGGATTTGTGATGTCACCTAGAACCTTCACAGCAGCGACAGCTTTATGAGGAGCATCAGCACTGCTCTGCCTGAGCAGAACCATCACCGCCATAGGTTGTCAAATAACCCGGGTTTAACCCACACAGGTAAGTCCAATGGGGTGCAGGCATGTCCTCTATGCTTACAGCTTCCCGTGGGTGTTGGTTTGATACCGTTTGGGGACAGCCAAGGAGGCATCTGCAGGCAACAAAGGTAGGTGTGTGCTTGTGTGTGTGTTTCCTATGCAGATCCTAAGCCCAGTGTCACATGCAAGTAGGAGGAGTAAGAAGGGTTCCTGGCAAATCCGGGTTATGGATTGCATTTAAAAAGGCCCCGTGGGAGTGCAATGGGCCCCTGTCTTGCTGCTTAGCAATAATGGTATGGGTTTAGGTTCTGCTGTGTGTACTGGTGGTTGACTGCCCCCCAGCCCAGAGTGTGCATGGAAAATTGTCTGGCAGCCTCCCTGACAGCAAGCAGTGATAGTGCCCATGAAGGGCACCTTGTTGGGCCCGCCCCTTTCACGGTTATCGCTTCTCGGCCTTTTGGCTAAGATCAAGTGTAGTATCTGTTCTTATCAGTTTTTCATGCCGGTGTACCGTAACGCCGGTATGGGGCTGGTGGGGATGGGTGCTGCATGGAGGATGCAGGTGTACCAGGGCTTTCCGGGGCTGGTTCTGAGGAATCAGCTCGACGGCTGCCCCGATGTGACCTGTTCCCTCCGGGTCTCGCCATGAGGCTGAGAGGGTCTAGAGCCGAGGTACTTTTGTGCCTCGGGGAGTGGTGACCCCGAGGTGCCGAAACTCACTGGGAGAATAGACTCACTGAGTTGAAGCACGGGCACCATAATCTCTTCACCTTGTGGCACTCACCTCTTGATTCCCGGCCTTCTGGCTAGGATCAGAGAAATTTTTATAGATCCGGCCGGATGTCCGGGCAGTATATCTGCACACATTCACTTATTTATTTCTTTTTTGTCTCACTGTGTCACTTTTTGCGTGTTGTGTGTTCACAGGATTTGTCAGGATGCGGTAGCCCTTCTGGGTGTCCCTCCTGGCGGTCTAGGGAGGTGTGTGTGGCCATTAGGTTCCGCACCTCCCTGCAAACACCCCGGGTACTCCTGCTTTGGCAGGGTACCTACCGTAATCGGCTCTGCGGGCAGATACCTTGGCTAACGCCAAGGGGGATGCCGGGAGCATTTGTGGTCCCCTAGTAGCTTCGGCGAAAAGGGACATCGAACCTGGAACCTCGCAGGTACCTTTTGGTCCGGAGGCGAAGGGTAAGGTTTGTTGGGGGGCCTCTCTCCTATCGGAGAAGGGCTTGCGATAGACCGCATCCTTTGTGCACGTTTTTTTAGTGTAACACGTTTGCACTTTTTCTTGCACTTTGGGTGAATCGAAAGCACGTTCCTCGGCTTTAGATAAAAAAAAAAAAAAAAAAAAAAAATCTGTTCTTATCAGTTTAATATCTGATACGTCCCCTATCTGGGGACCATATATTAAATGGATTTTTGAGAACGGGGGCCGATTTCGAAGCTTGCTTCCGTCGCCCTATGCATTGACCCGATATGGCAGTATCTTCGGGTACAGTGCACCACCCCCTTACAGGGTTAAAAAGAAAGATTCCTACTTTCATTGCTACCTGCTTGCTGGCTAGCCAGCTAGCCAGCCCTGTGGGCCTTGCTGCTGCTGCAGCCAAAAAACAAAAGGTGGTGCTGCTGCTGCTTCTGCTGCTTCTGCTTCTGCTTGTGTCTGGCCGCTGTTGGAGCGTCCAGGCACAGGACTTCTGCTGCTGCTGACTAAATGGCCTCCTTAATTGGATCATTTGAGTAGCCAGCACACCTGTGCAGGTAGGGCATGACATGATAGGCAGCTGCCTTGATAGCGGGTGGGTGCTGAATGTTCCTAATTGACAAAATAAGATTAATGCTTATGAAGAAATATAAAATCTCATCCCTTCCCCAATATCGCGCCACACCCCTACCCCTTAATTCCCTGGTTGAACTTGATGGACATATGTCTTTTTTCGACCGTACTAACTATGTAACTATGTAACATAACATGGGGGGGGGGGGGGGGTCTCCTGGCTGTTCACACAGGTGTGTCATTGCTGTACATTGACCATGCATTGCTTCTGTGGTATTGCAAAGGCAAAGACAAATGCTTCCAGCCATCCATTGCACTAATGGATTGGTCATCAGCTGGCTGTCTATGTCCCGCATCAATATAGACCAAAGTACAGAGGGTTAGGCTATGCTATTGTGCACCTACCTGATGCATCAGAAGGTGCGAGGCCCTTGCTAAATTCTGTGCACAGACTTTGAGATCTATACTTTAGACTGTATCTAAACCTGCTCCAACATGGACTGACATTCTGGCCTACTTTCAGCCGATGCGACTTGTCTGTCGCTGAACAGTCGCTTTTTATGTATTCAGCACCTATGTATAATGTTGTAAAAATGCTCTAGAAGCTAAAGTCGCAGAAATGTCACACATATTTGGCCTGCAACTTTCTGTGCGACAAATTCAGACAGGAAAAATCAGTATAAATCCTTAGAAAATTATCCCCCAGTGTCTCCATCTGCTGGCGGTATTGAATAAGCATTGCTGCACTGATGGGGTATGCATTAGACGAAAAAAAAGAAGAAAAAGAAGAATAATACGCCCAGAAAAGAGGCGAAAAGGAGAAAAACGTAAAAAAACGTGAAAAAAAAGTAAGAGGAAGAGAAGGGAAAAAAAGGTGGAAATGGGTTTAAAAGTGATTTCGGCGGAGAAATATATATATATATATATATATATATATATATATATATATATATATATACGCGCACACACACACATATATATAAACGTATTCTCCGTTGAGATATTGCAGCCGCTGCTGTGTCCAGGCCCAGGAGCCTTAGCACTGTGCTGTGATGTCACTCAATACCACTGACATCACTAGGTGTAAACAACATCTCTCCTTTGCTGTGTATGTGACTATGGAGCTGTTTGGTGATGTCGTCTATTATGGCCTTCATAGAAGCAACAGGAGATTGTTGCATCCATCTAGAACCCTCAGAACTACAGTGCTATGATGTCACTCACTTCCACAGGCCTTGCAGAGTGTAAACAACAACAACCCAGCTTTGTTGTGTATGTAACCATAGGGATTTGTGATGTCACCTAGAACCTTCACAGCAGCGACAGCTTTATGAGGAGCATCAGCACTGCTCTGCCTGAGCAGAACCATCACCGCCATAGGTTGTCAAATAACCCGGGTTTAACCCACACAGGTAAGTCCAATGGGGTGCAGGCATGTCCTCTATGCTTACAGCTTCCCGTGGGTGTTGGTTTGATACCGTTTGGGGACAGCCAAGGAGGCATCTGCAGGCAACAAAGGTAGGTGTGTGCTTGTGTGTGTGTTTCCTATGCAGATCCTAAGCCCAGTGTCACATGCAAGTAGGAGGAGTAAGAAGGGTTCCTGGCAAATCCGGGTTATGGATTGCATTTAAAAAGGCCCCGTGGGAGTGCAATGGGCCCCTGTCTTGCTGCTTAGCAATAATGGTATGGGTTTAGGTTCTGCTGTGTGTACTGGTGGTTGACTGCCCCCCAGCCCAGAGTGTGCATGGAAAATTGTCTGGCAGCCTCCCTGACAGCAAGCAGTGATAGTGCCCATGAAGGGCACCTTGTTGGGCCCGCCCCTTTCACGGTTATCGCTTCTCTGCCTTTTGGCTAAGATCAAGTGCAGTTGCCTTGGTCTCGCCTGAGGGTGCGATCTCTGGGTTTACCCAGTTTGCTGGAAGGGATTCTCTTTCTGTGGTTTTGTGCCGACAGTTCTGCCTGGAGAGATGGCTGGTCTGAAGAATACCATTCGTTTGGAGGTGGATCCCGGAAGTGCTGTGAAGAACAATGTTGTTTACCTGGTTCGGGACATCATCATGCTGAAGCTTGGAGTGGACAAGTCAGAAATATTCAGCGTTAATGAGGCTCCTCGCAAGGGTTCTTATGAGGTCACCTTTGAGCAGGAAGGTAGGTGCCTTGATGTTTATGAACGTTTGAGAAATTTCAGCAAGGACCCCATGATGGAGGGAGTGAAGATTACTCCTTTGTTTGGGTTTCAAGAAAAAACTGTCCTTGTGCATGTTTATAACCCTTTCACGGATGTGGCTATAATTGAAAGTTTTCTGCGCCAATATTGTGACTCTGTGCGTGGAGGTGAAAAACAGACCAATGTACTGGGAATCTTTAATTGCAAATATAAATTTGTTGTGAAACTGAAAGTGGATCCCAGTTGTGTTGGTGGCTTTAAACATCCCCCAGCTAGTTTTTCAGTTGCTGGACATAGGGGATATTTATCCTATGCTGGACAGCCTTATTATTGCCGCAATTGTTTTTCTTTTGGCCACGTGAAAGAGAGCTGCCTTAAGGGACAGGTGTGCCGGAACTGTAATGGTACTGGTCACCATGCGGGGAGTTGCCCCAACACAAAAAAATGTGACCTGTGCCGTGAGGAAGGGCATGTTTATAAAGACTGTCCTGGTACAAAAAGACCAAGCTATGCAAGTGCTGCAAGAGGGGCGGAAATTGTGAGGAAGTTGGCCCCTCAAAAACTGAAAGTTATTCCTCAGAAACCTGTGGATGTACAAGTTGCTGTGGCTGATGCCTTTAGGAAGCTGGAGGAGGTGATTGAGGGAGTGCAGAGCCCTGTTCACACAGCTGAATCTGTTCATCCCTCTGATCCTGCTAACATAGAGGAGTTTCAGTCCTCTGGAGAGACTAGTTTGTGTAACAGGGAGGGTGGTGGGAAACATAATGTCCAGGATGAAAATAATGATGGCTTCAAGCTGGTGCATGGTGGGAAGTCCGCCAAAAAAAGACGTGGTGAGGAGAGTACGAATTTGGCGCCAGAAACCAGGAACACATTTGAAGTGCTGGAAACGGACATTATGGAGACTGCTGAAAGTGGTGAATAGATATGCCGGGACTTGATATGAAATGTTATCAGGTGGTGAAGCACCTGTTTTCTAATGACTTTGTTATACCTGCTTTGTGTTTTACTATGTGTTCTCAATAGGTTTGCCGGGACTTGATATGCAAATGATATCAGGTAGTGAATCACCTATTTTCTAATGGTTATGTTATACCTGCTTTGTGTTTGTATATAGTTATGAGCATTATTATTTGTTCTCAAAATGTGAGAGTATTTAAAAATAAGGCTAGGAGAGCTGCTATTTTAAGTTTTTTAGCACAAGAGAATGCTTCAATTTTCTGTTTGCAGGAATGTGGTATTGAGTTCGCAGTAAGTCAGGATGAATGGGTGTATGGTCGGTGTGTGTGGTCTGGGAGTTCAGTGAATAAGAATGATGGTGTGGGTGTTTTAATTAAATCACCTGAAATTTCTGTTGAAAGTTATTTAGTTATTGAGCCTGGTAGGTGTATTTCTGTTAATTTATGTTATAAAGGTATTATGTTTCGTGTTATAAATGTGTATGCTTCTGCATGCAAAAATGAAAGAAAAAATTTGTTTGAGAAATTAAAATTTTATGTTCAAGGTAAAATACCTATTATTTTAGTTGGAGATATGAATGTGGACTTATGTAAGAAAGCATTTGATATATCAGGAAGAAAATTATTTGAGTTAGTTTCAGATTTTAGGTTTAAAGATATTCAGGATTTATGCAAAGTTAGTCCTAATTTATGCACTTATCATGCAGATAGGGGGAATGTTCACTCTAAGTTAGATTATTGTTTTTTGTCTGAGAATGTTAATGCATTAAGTTACAGACAGAGGTCTGTTTGTTATTCGGACCATGAGTCTTTGCTGTGTGAGATTGATGTGGGTCAGAATGCTGTGTATGGGAGAGGTTTGTGGAAGATGAATATTAAACATTTAGATAGTGTGGATGTGAGAGACCAGTATGAATGCATATATAAAAAATGGCGTGAAAGGAAAAGTGAGTTTGATAACATTATTTTGTGGTGGGAATGGGTTAAAAAGAAAACAAAATCCTTTTTTAGGTCTTTTGGTTATAAAATTGCTGCTATTAAGAGGGAACAATATGTTAAGTTAAATGCCCGTCTATCCTTTTTGTATAGATTGAGAGACTGTGGTGTGGATGTTCAGAATGAAATTGTGAGTGTTAAAAGGGACATTAATGAGTTTGTGTTGGAGAAAGGGAGGAGTATTATGTATAGAGCTAAATTAGATAAGAGGGAACATGATGAAAAATGTTCACGTTATTTTTTCAAAAAAGTTTTTTCAAAAAAGCCGGTTATTGATGTGATTGTGAAAGAGGATGGTAGTGTTGTGTCTGGTGATGGTGTGAGTGAGGAAGTTGCAGTTTTTTATGAAGAATTGTATGGAGAGAAGTGGAGGGATGAGAATTTGGAGAATGAGGTATTGAGTGTGTTGGAAAGGAAACTTGGAGAGGCTGAGCAGGCTTTTGTTATGCGTGGTATATCAAGTGAGGAAGTTTGGGATGTAGTGCAGAAAATGTCAGCAAATAAGACTCCAGGTGAGGATGGTTTGCCTGTGGAATTTTATCGGTTGTTATGGAATGTGGTGGGGAAGGATGTAGTTGAAGTGTGTCAGTTTATGTGGGAGAATATGGAGGTTGCGGAGAGTATGCGTGGGGGTGTGGTTGTGCTGATTCCGAAAAAAGGGGATTTAAAAAGTTTAAAGAATTGGCGTCCAATTACATTACTTAATTGTGATTATAAGATCTATGCGAAAATTATTGCCAATCGGATGAGAGATGTTGTTGAAAGCGTGGTGGGTGATGATCAGTTTTGTGCTGTGCCTGGACGTCGTATACAGGAGAGTTTGTGTTTGTTGAGAGATTGTTTGTGGGATTGTAAGAGTAGGAAGCAAGATGTGTGTTTGTTGTCATTAGATTTTGAAAAAGCGTATGATAGGCTGTCTCATAGTTTCTTGTTCAGGGTGTTGTTGCGTATGGGTTTTCCGAGTGACTTTGTGTGGAGAGTTAGGAGTTTGTATGACAAAATATATAGTAGGATGCTTGTTAATGGATGTGTGGGGAGAAGAGTGAATGTGTTCTCAGGGGTTAGGCAGGGGTGTCCTTTATCACCAGTGGCATTTATATGTGCTATTGAGCCTCTGGTATGTATGATTAGGAGGGATAAGATAGTGAGAGGTGTACGCATTCCTGGTAGTGATGGAAGGGAGTTTAAAGTTAATGCTTATATGGATGATGTATGTGTCCTGTGTGATTCTGAGTCCGCTGTGAGGAGGGTGAAACTTTTAGTGTCTATTTTTTGTGGTGCATCTGCTTTTAAGGTTAATTGGTTAAAGAGTGAATGTAAGTGTTTTGGTGAGAGTAGATTAAGTAGAGATGTTGGGGTGAATGTTGTGGAGGGGTCTATTAAAGTGTTGGGGATTAAGTTTAGTGACGATTTGGATGGGAAAGAGAGTTGGGAGGAGGCGAAAAAGAAGGTGGAGTTGCGTCTAAATTATTGGAGTTTGAGAAGTCTTTCCTTCATTGGGAAGATTGTAGTTATTAAAAGTGTTGTGTTACCAATTTTTCTGTATGTTGCTATGATTTTTCCTCCCCATTATATGGGTTTGAGGAGCTTGAACAGGGTTCTGTTTGTCTTTTTTTGGGGTTCTAAAGTTGAGAGGTTGAGGAGAGAAATAGTGGTGAAAAATTGGAAGAAGGGTGGTATGAGTTTTCCAAATTTGGAGGTGTACTTTGGAGTGAATATTTTAGTTTTTATTTTAGCTATTATTGGGAGTGATAGAAAGGTGTCCTGTATGACAAGATTTCTGGCTGGTAGATTTTTTGTCAGGTTGAAGTGGTGTGAGAGGGATTTGAATAGGCCTATTGCTTTTGAGGTTCCTAAATGGTATGAGTGGGTTGTGAGGTTTTTGGAGAAATTTGAGTTGATAGAAGAAGAGGTGAGTGTTTTGAAGAATAAACGTTTGGTGATGAAAATGATTGAGAGTAAAGAGGTTGTATGTAATATTAATTCTGTGAGAGGAGCGGATGTGGAAAAAGTTTGGAAGAAAGTGAGGATGGATGGTATGTCTAATAAGCAAAAGGAGATTGTATGGCAAAGTTTGCATGGGGTGTTGCCAGTGAGAGAGTTTCAGAAAGCAAGGGGTTTGGTGAGATGTGATGTGTGTCCTAGGGAGAATTGTAATGGTTTTGAAAGTGTTATTCATCTTTTTTGGAATTGTAAGTATGCTCGTGAGGTTGTGAGAAAACTTGGGCCTTTGTGCAAGGAATTAACAGGTGTGGAATTTTTGTATTATGAAATGATGATGTTTGGATTATGTGTGAGTGGTGGTCAGAATGAAAGAGTGTTGTGGTTATTGTTGTCGTGTATTAAAGAAGTCTTATGGGATGTTCGGAATGTTTATTTGTTTTTGAGAAAGGAAATAAGTGTAAATAATAGTGTGAGGATGGTGTTAGGAAAGCTTTATTTGTGTTATTTGTGGGATGCTAGGAGGGGTGGGATTGATGCGGAGGGTATTTGGAAAACGAAAAAATGGATTCATTCTGTTGATTTATCTTGATGTTTTTCATGTACTTGTAATTTTGTCTGTTTTTGATTATAAATAAAGTTCCCGATGATGAGAGGGTTGTGTGTTACAGAAAGTTTGTAATGCCAGTTTTGAAAGTATTGTTTTGAGTACTTTCATCCCTTATCTGAGGGTTTAAAAAAAAAAAAAAATCTGTTCTTATCAGTTTAATATCTGATACGTCCCCTATCTGGGGACCATATATTAAATGGATTTTTGAGAACGGGGGCCGATTTCGAAGCTTGCTTCCGTCGCCCTATGCATTGACCCGATATGGCAGTATCTTCGGGTACAGTGCACCACCCCCTTACAGGGTTAAAAAGAAAGATTCCTACTTTCATTGCTACCTGCTTGCTGGCTAGCCAGCTAGCCAGCCCTGTGGGCCTTGCTGCTGCTGCAGCCAAAAAACAAAAGGTGGTGCTGCTGCTGCTTCTGCTGCTTCTGCTTCTGCTTGTGTCTGGCCGCTGTTGGAGCGTCCAGGCACAGGACTTCTGCTGCTGCTGACTAAATGGCCTCCTTAATTGGATCATTTGAGTAGCCAGCACACCTGTGCAGGTAGGGCATGACATGATAGGCAGCTGCCTTGATAGCGGGTGGGTGCTGAATGTTCCTAATTGACAAAATAAGATTAATGCTTATGAAGAAATATAAAATCTCATCCCTTCCCCAATATCGCGCCACACCCCTACCCCTTAATTCCCTGGTTGAACTTGATGGACATATGTCTTTTTTCGACCGTACTAACTATGTAACTATGTAACATAACATGGGGGGGGGGGGGGGGGTCTCCTGGCTGTTCACACAGGTGTGTCATTGCTGTACATTGACCATGCATTGCTTCTGTGGTATTGCAAAGGCAAAGACAAATGCTTCCAGCCATCCATTGCACTAATGGATTGGTCATCAGCTGGCTGTCTATGTCCCGCATCAATATAGACCAAAGTACAGAGGGTTAGGCTATGCTATTGTGCACCTACCTGATGCATCAGAAGGTGCGAGGCCCTTGCTAAATTCTGTGCACAGACTTTGAGATCTATACTTTAGACTGTATCTAAACCTGCTCCAACATGGACTGACATTCTGGCCTACTTTCAGCCGATGCGACTTGTCTGTCGCTGAACAGTCGCTTTTTATGTATTCAGCACCTATGTATAATGTTGTAAAAATGCTCTAGAAGCTAAAGTCGCAGAAATGTCACACATATTTGGCCTGCAACTTTCTGTGCGACAAATTCAGACAGGAAAAATCAGTATAAATCCTTAGAAAATTATCCCCCAGTGTCTCCATCTGCTGGCGGTATTGAATAAGCATTGCTGCACTGATGGGGTATGCATTAGACGAAAAAAAAGAAGAAAAAGAAGAATAATACGCCCAGAAAAGAGGCGAAAAGGAGAAAAACGTAAAAAAACGTGAAAAAAAAGTAAGAGGAAGAGAAGGGAAAAAAAGGTGGAAATGGGTTTAAAAGTGATTTCGGCGGAGAATATATATATATATATATATATATATATATATATATATATATATATATATATATACGCGCACACACACACATATATATAAACGTATTCTCCGTTGAGATATTGCAGCCGCTGCTGTGTCCAGGCCCAGGAGCCTTAGCACTGTGCTGTGATGTCACTCAATACCACTGACATCACTAGGTGTAAACAACATCTCTCCTTTGCTGTGTATGTGACTATGGAGCTGTTTGGTGATGTCGTCTATTATGGCCTTCATAGAAGCAACAGGAGATTGTTGCATCCATCTAGAACCCTCAGAACTACAGTGCTATGATGTCACTCACTTCCACAGGCCTTGCAGAGTGTAAACAACAACAACCCAGCTTTGTTGTGTATGTAACCATAGGGATTTGTGATGTCACCTAGAACCTTCAAAGCAGCGACAGCTTTATGAGGAGCATCAGCACTGCTCTGCCTGAGCAGAACCATCACCGCCATAGGTTGTCAAATAACCCGGGTTTAACCCACACAGGTAAGTCCAATGGGGTGCAGGCATGTCCTCTATGCTTACAGCTTCCCGTGGGTGTTGGTTTGATACCATTTGGGGACAGCCAAGGAGGCATCTGCAGGCAACAAAGGTAGGTGTGTGCTTGTGTGTGTGTTTCCTATGCAGATCCTAAGCCCAGTGTCACATGCAAGTAGGAGTAGTAAGAAGGGTTCCTGGCAAATCCGGGTTATGGATTGCATTTAAAAAGGCCCCGTGGGAGTGCAATGGGCCCCTGTCTTGCTGCTCAGCAATAATGGTATGGGTTTAGGTTCTGCTGTGTGTACTGGTGGTTGACTGCCCCCCAGCCCAGAGTGTGCATGGAAAATTGTCTGGCAGCCTCCCTGACAGCAAGCAGTGATAGTGCCCATGAAGGGCACCTTGTTGGGCCCGCCCCTTTCACGGTTATCGCTTCTCGGCCTTTTGGCTAAGATCAAGTGTAGTATCTGTTCTTATCAGTTTAATATCTGATACGTCCCCTATCTGGGGACCATATATTAAATGGATTTTTGAGAACGGGGGCCGATTTCGAAGCTTGCTTCCGTCGCCCTATGCATTGACCCGATATGGCAGTATCTTCGGGTACAGTGCACCACCCCCTTACAGGGTTAAAAAGAAAGATTCCTACTTTCATTGCTACCTGCTTGCTGGCTAGCCAGCTAGCCAGCCCTGTGGGCCTTGCTGCTGCTGCAGCCAAAAAACAAAAGGTGGTGCTGCTGCTGCTTCTGCTGCTTCTGCTTCTGCTTGTGTCTGGCCGCTGTTGGAGCGTCCAGGCACAGGACTTCTGCTGCTGCTGACTAAATGGCCTCCTTAATTGGATCATTTGAGTAGCCAGCACACCTGTGCAGGTAGGGCATGACATGATAGGCAGCTGCCTTGATAGCGGGTGGGTGCTGAATGTTCCTAATTGACAAAATAAGATTAATGCTTATGAAGAAATATAAAATCTCATCCCTTCCCCAATATCGCGCCACACCCCTACCCCTTAATTCCCTGGTTGAACTTGATGGACATATGTCTTTTTTCGACCGTACTAACTATGTAACTATGTAACATAACATGGGGGGGGGGGGGGGGGGTCTCCTGGCTGTTCACACAGGTGTGTCATTGCTGTACATTGACCATGCATTGCTTCTGTGGTATTGCAAAGGCAAAGACAAATGCTTCCAGCCATCCATTGCACTAATGGATTGGTCATCAGCTGGCTGTCTATGTCCCGCATCAATATAGACCAAAGTACAGAGGGTTAGGCTATGCTATTGTGCACCTACCTGATGCATCAGAAGGTGCGAGGCCCTTGCTAAATTCTGTGCACAGACTTTGAGATCTATACTTTAGACTGTATCTAAACCTGCTCCAACATGGACTGACATTCTGGCCTACTTTCAGCCGATGCGACTTGTCTGTCGCTGAACAGTCGCTTTTTATGTATTCAGCACCTATGTATAATGTTGTAAAAATGCTCTAGAAGCTAAAGTCGCAGAAATGTCACACATATTTGGCCTGCAACTTTCTGTGCGACAAATTCAGACAGGAAAAATCAGTATAAATCCTTAGAAAATTATCCCCCAGTGTCTCCATCTGCTGGCGGTATTGAATAAGCATTGCTGCACTGATGGGGTATGCATTAGACGAAAAAAAAGAAGAAAAAGAAGAATAATACGCCCAGAAAAGAGGCGAAAAGGAGAAAAACGTAAAAAAACGTGAAAAAAAAGTAAGAGGAAGAGAAGGGAAAAAAAGGTGGAAATGGGTTTAAAAGTGATTTCGGCGGAGATATATATATATATATATATATATATATATATATATATATATACGCGCACACACACACATATATATAAACGTATTCTCCGTTGAGATATTGCAGCCGCTGCTGTGTCCAGGCCCAGGAGCCTTAGCACTGTGCTGTGATGTCACTCAATACCACTGACATCACTAGGTGTAAACAACATCTCTCCTTTGCTGTGTATGTGACTATGGAGCTGTTTGGTGATGTCGTCTATTATGGCCTTCATAGAAGCAACAGGAGATTGTTGCATCCATCTAGAACCCTCAGAACTACAGTGCTATGATGTCACTCACTTCCACAGGCCTTGCAGAGTGTAAACAACAACAACCCAGCTTTGTTGTGTATGTAACCATAGGGATTTGTGATGTCACCTAGAACCTTCACAGCAGCGACAGCTTTATGAGGAGCATCAGCACTGCTCTGCCTGAGCAGAACCATCACCGCCATAGGTTGTCAAATAACCCGGGTTTAACCCACACAGGTAAGTCCAATGGGGTGCAGGCATGTCCTCTATGCTTACAGCTTCCCGTGGGTGTTGGTTTGATACCGTTTGGGGACAGCCAAGGAGGCATCTGCAGGCAACAAAGGTAGGTGTGTGCTTGTGTGTGTGTTTCCTATGCAGATCCTAAGCCCAGTGTCACATGCAAGTAGGAGGAGTAAGAAGGGTTCCTGGCAAATCCGGGTTATGGATTGCATTTAAAAAGGCCCCGTGGGAGTGCAATGGGCCCCTGTCTTGCTGCTTAGCAATAATGGTATGGGTTTAGGTTCTGCTGTGTGTACTGGTGGTTGACTGCCCCCCAGCCCAGAGTGTGCATGGAAAATTGTCTGGCAGCCTCCCTGACAGCAAGCAGTGATAGTGCCCATGAAGGGCACCTTGTTGGGCCCGCCCCTTTCACGGTTATCGCTTCTCGGCCTTTTGGCTAAGATCACGTGTGGATTTCTGTGCGTGGTTTGGGTTGAAAGGAGTGGTGATCGGGGCCCTCTTTACGGGGGGCCCTGGATTGTTGCTGAGCTGCGATCGTGGGTTTTACCTGCAAAAATGAGTGAGAAGGCGCGTGGACTTGAGGACACGGTGCGGATCTACGTTCCTGGCGAGCACCGGGGGACGATCGGACTTGACCAAATCGTTTTGGAGATTCTTCGCAAGCTTGATTACCTACAGGTATGGAATGTATTGGCTATACAGGATTTTCCTAGGCAAGGAATTTATGATATTACTTTTTGTGGTTCTGAGATTTGCCAGAGAGTCTATATGGATCTTGAAGAAATGAAGAGGAAAAGTGAGCCTGCTATAATGAAGAAGATTAAAGTGGAACCGTTATTTATGAATACAACAAAGGTAGTAATTGTCCACATGTATAATCCTAAGGTTTCTGATGAAATGGTTACAAACTTTTTGTTCCGGTATTGCGAGGAAGTGAAATTTATAGGAAGACTTAAGAACAAGTTTGGGTACTTTAATTGTAAGAGAAAGTTTATTGTAAAATTTAAAAAAGATGAAGGAATGCAAGATGGAAGGAAGAGCATACCACAGGTGTTTTCTATCGGAGGAGAGAGAGGTTTCTGCTTTTATGAAGGCCAGTTGCAATATTGTAGAAAGTGCCATGCCTATGGCCATGTGCAGGATTATTGCCCTGAGAAAGGAGAATGTTGCAGAAATTGTGGGAAAACTGGTCATGAAGCAAGTATCTGTACAGAGAAGAAGACATGTGATATCTGTGGAAGTGAGGAACATTTGGCAAGAGGCTGTGATATGTGGTATAAAAAGAAGAGAAGTTATGCTGATGCAGCTGGGAATAGAGGAGAACAAAGAGAAAAAGGGGGAGGGAGGTTTGTTCCTGGAGTTGGTGAGAGTGTGAGTGTGAGTGTTAATGTGGCACAGGTGGCTGAGGAAAGTTCTGTGATAGTGGAGCACATTAGCACTCAGGAGAGGTCAGGGGAGGAGGGTGTTTCCACTGCTGTGACTGGTGAGGAGACAGGTGTGGGAGGTGAATTTACCTTGGTGAAAAAGAAAAAAGCAAAAAAAGTGAAAGTGGTGGAGAAAATTGAGACAGTGTATGGTGATGTTCTTTCTAGTGAAGAGGCTATGGATGATATTGAATGTCCAAACCCAATTGTGGGGGAGGAGGAGGGAATGGAAGTTGTTGGGTCATCTCAGAGATCTCTAACACCTGGTCAGAGAGTTTCTCGCAGTAAGGAAGAAGAGGAGGAGGAAGATGAGGATGTGCAGGTTGTGAATAAAAGGTGTAAGACAGGGAGCTGGTCTGAGGATCAGGAAGCCCTTGTTCTTGGAAGTGATAATGAAATAGACAGGGACTCTAACATAGGGTCGCCTGATTGTTTTGCAAGTTTACATAGGAAAGTTGAAGGCCAAAATGTTAATTTCTAAGTTAAGATGGATTTTAAAGCATTTGGTTTTCTTTTCCTAGTTATTATGACTTTGGTTGTAACAACTATTAATGTAAGAAGTATTGAGTCTGAAATTAGGAGAGCTGCAATTTTTGATATTCTTGAGAATGTTAGAAGTGATGTGATATGTTTACAGGAGTGTGCAATAAAGTCAGCACCTTATGCAAATGAGTGGAAGTGTGGGCAGTCCTTCTGGTCCACATGTGCAGAAAACAAAAATGAAGGTGTGGGGATTTTATTGCGAAACAGGGACATTAAAGTTTTAAATTGCCAAATTTTAGTACCTGGTCGTTGTATGGTTTTAATTTTTGAGGTTTTGGGCCAGAGGATGAGAATTTTTAATGTGTATGCTCCAGCAGAAAAACAAGCACGTTTGTCTTTTTTAGAGTCCCTTAAGTTTTTTATCCCTGGTCGTGAAGATACTATTATTGTTGGCGATTTTAACTGCATTAGATCTGTCAATGATCGTGAGAGCTCTGCTGAGGTTAGAACTGATATTACTTCCAATGTTTTAAATCAAATTATTCAAGACTTGCATTTTACTGATGTTGGACTGATGGTTAGCACTGATGAAAGATATACGTACATATCAGATAGTGGCCGCTGTAAATCCCGGATCGATTACATCCTGGTCTCTGATGGGATTAAGGTGGTCCGGTGCAATCAAATGATGTCAACTTTCTCAGACCACAAGATGGTGTCGGCTGAGATAAGTGTCACAGAGTCCCTTCATTTTGGGAGGGGGCTCTGGAAATTAAATGTAAGTCTATTGGAAGATGAGGAAGTAATGGCTGGTTTTAATCATGTGTTTTTATCCTGTGTTTCTAAACAACCTGATTTTAGTAATGTCTTAGTGTGGTGGGAATGGGCTAAAGGAGAGTTTTCTAATTTCTTTAAGATGTTTTGCATAAAGAGAGCACAAGAGAAGAGGAGGAGTGATGAAAGGCTTGTATCCCGGTTAGAGACTCTCTATAAGTTTAAACGTGTTGGTGTGGAGGTGGAGGATGAGATTGTTAAGGTGAAGGGGGAGATGAAAAAAAGGTTGTTGGAAAAGGGAAGGAATATTGTATATAAGTCTAAAGTGCAGCACCTAGAAGAAAATGAGCAGTGTACACGGTATTTCTTTAAAAAATGTTTTAATGCTAAAGGTGTTTTTAAATCTGTTTTTACCCCTACGGGGGAAGTTTTTGGAGAGGAGATGGTGAAGGAGATTGGCAGATTTTATGAGACACTCTTTAGTAATAAGAGCAGAGCCAGTGAGACGGAGATGAATGATTATTGTAATATTTTGGAGAATAATGTTCCTGTTGAAAAAGTTGATTTTTTGATTGATGATGTTAGTGAAGGGGAGATCAAGCAGGCCCTGGATAAGATGGCCAAAGGGAAGACACCAGGCTGTGATGGTCTCCCCGCTGAGTTTTATTCTGCGTTCTGGAATATTTTAAGTAAAGAGTTTACACGGGTGGTGCAATATGTTTTTAACTCAGGTGTTTTAGCTGAATCTATGAAGAAAGGGGTCATAACATTAATTCATAAAAAAGGTGATGGCAGAGATCTTAAAAATTGGAGACCTATAACTTTATTAAATTGTGACTACAAGATAATTGCTAAGATTGTGGCTAATAGACTGAGTGATGTAGTGGACCACCTTGTGGGAGAATACCAAGTTTGTGCAGTACCGAAAAGAAAAATAACAGATAATTTATTGCTTTTAAGAGACTCTATTTATTACAGTAACTTTAACAAGAATGCACTGTTTGTTGAGTCCATAGATTTCGAAAAGGCTTATGATAAGGTTGCACATGATTTTATGTTCATTGCTTTGAAACACTTAGGTATTCCAGAAAAGTTATTATCGGTTATTATGAGTTTTTATCATGGGGTGACAAGTCAGATTTTAGTTAATGGGCATGTGGGGCCTGCTTTTAATGTCTTGTCTGGAGTCAGACAGGGATGCCCACTCTCCCCAATTCTGTTTATATGCGTTATAGAGGGCCTGTTGAAGAATGTGCAGAAAGATAAATGTGTGAGTGGTGTTTTTATTCCAGGTAGTGATGGTAGTAAGTTAAAGGTTTTAAGTTATATGGACGATGTGGTCTTTACTTGTACATCCCAAGCAGATCTCAACAGAGTAAATTTGCATGTGAGGATTTTTTGTTGTGTGGCTGGGATGAATGTGAACTGGGGGAAGTGCCAATTATGCAGTTTTGGGAACCAAGAGAATATAGTAGTGGATGGTGTTAAGGAAAAAGAAGACATTGAAGTGCTAGGAGTGATATTTGACAAAGACCTCAAAGGAAAGAAAAGTTATGAGACTTTGGACAGTAAAATTGAGAAGAAGCTATCCTTCTGGAGGTTAAGGAACTTGTCACTTAAAGGGAAAGTTCTTATCATTAAGTCTGTAATCCTACCGCTTCTCTTGTATACGGCTATGGTGCTTCCTCCAGGGAAGTTATGGACTAGGAGAGTCACAAGGAAGCTTTTTGTGTTCTTCTGGGGGTCTAAGATGGAGAAAATGAGAAGAGAAGAAGTGATGAAGAGTATGAATTTGGGCGGATATAACTTTCCAAACATTGATCTGTTTTTAAAGGTGCACTATTTTCTTTTAATTTTTAAATTGATACAGTGCAATAATAGGGCGGCAGACATGAGTAAATACCTTGCAGGATGGTTGTTTTCCAAATGGGGCTGGTGTGAGAGGGATTTGAGGAGACCCATAGCACATGTGATACCTACCTTCTATGTGCTCCTCAGGTCTTTCAATGATCAATTTGGTTTGAGCTCTCTAGGTGAACCTGATAAAAAGAAAATAGAACAAGAAATAAGGAAAAATGAGAGATTATATGAAGTACCATTCTGCACTAATGCTCAGTCTGTGAAGATTTGGAAGTTTTTTAAAGTTATTGGACTATCAAACAGACAAAAAGACGTTAGTTGGATGTCCTTTCATGGCTGCCTCCCAACCCGATCTTTTTTAATTGGAAGAGGTTTGAGAATAAGTGACAGATGCCCAAGAGAGGGTTGTGGAGGTAGAGAAGACTTAGTGCACCTTTATTGGGACTGTTTTTATGCAAAAGAATTTTTTATGTTTTTAAAGAAGTTTTTAATCCAACTCACTGGATATAACAGTTTTTCTTTTGAGAAAGTTTTTATTGGTCAAGATCTTAGTAAAAAGGAAGATACACGTACTAATTGGATTCTTTTTTCTGTTTTTAAAGAGGTTTTATGGGACTCACGCAATTTGCTTGTTTTTAAAAATGTTGTTATTTCTCCGAGGGAATTGAAAAGATTGTTTTTAGGAAGGATTTTTACTATCTTTCTACTGGACAAAAAGAGAATTGGTGAAGAAGAAGCGGAGAAAATCTGGATGCATACACGATGGAAAAATTTATAAGAAGTACGTAAAGGAGAAAGCTGTAAGTTTTTGACCAATTTCTGTGATTGTTTTTGACATGTTTTTTTGTTTTGTTGTTTGGTCACTTTTTCTTGGCACTCGGTTCCCTTAGTTAGTTTTTTCCGTATGATGTTTTTTCAGATATTGTTTTAAGTGACGAGTCTTGGTAGGTGACCTGATGATCGTCCAAACAATAGTCTGTAACTGAGGAAAAAAAAAAAAAAAAAAAAAAAAAAAAAATCTGTTCTTATCAGTTTAATATCTGATACGTCCCCTATCTGGGGACCATATATTAAATGGATTTTTGAGAACGGGGGCCGATTTCGAAGCTTGCTTCCGTCGCCCTATGCATTGACCCGATATGGCAGTATCTTCGGGTACAGTGCACCACCCCCTTACAGGGTTAAAAAGAAAGATTCCTACTTTCATTGCTACCTGCTTGCTGGCTAGCCAGCTAGCCAGCCCTGTGGGCCTTGCTGCTGCTGCAGCCAAAAAACAAAAGGTGGTGCTGCTGCTGCTTCTGCTGCTTCTGCTTCTGCTTGTGTCTGGCCGCTGTTGGAGCGTCCAGGCACAGGACTTCTGCTGCTGCTGACTAAATGGCCTCCTTAATTGGATCATTTGAGTAGCCAGCACACCTGTGCAGGTAGGGCATGACATGATAGGCAGCTGCCTTGATAGCGGGTGGGTGCTGAATGTTCCTAATTGACAAAATAAGATTAATGCTTATGAAGAAATATAAAATCTCATCCCTTCCCCAATATCGCGCCACACCCCTACCCCTTAATTCCCTGGTTGAACTTGATGGACATATGTCTTTTTTCGACCGTACTAACTATGTAACTATGTAACATAACATGGGGGGGGGGGGGGGTCTCCTGGCTGTTCACACAGGTGTGTCATTGCTGTACATTGACCATGCATTGCTTCTGTGGTATTGCAAAGGCAAAGACAAATGCTTCCAGCCATCCATTGCACTAATGGATTGGTCATCAGCTGGCTGTCTATGTCCCGCATCAATATAGACCAAAGTACAGAGGGTTAGGCTATGCTATTGTGCACCTACCTGATGCATCAGAAGGTGCGAGGCCCTTGCTAAATTCTGTGCACAGACTTTGAGATCTATACTTTAGACTGTATCTAAACCTGCTCCAACATGGACTGACATTCTGGCCTACTTTCAGCCGATGCGACTTGTCTGTCGCTGAACAGTCGCTTTTTATGTATTCAGCACCTATGTATAATGTTGTAAAAATGCTCTAGAAGCTAAAGTCGCAGAAATGTCACACATATTTGGCCTGCAACTTTCTGTGCGACAAATTCAGACAGGAAAAATCAGTATAAATCCTTAGAAAATTATCCCCCAGTGTCTCCATCTGCTGGCGGTATTGAATAAGCATTGCTGCACTGATGGGGTATGCATTAGACGAAAAAAAAGAAGAAAAAGAAGAATAATACGCCCAGAAAAGAGGCGAAAAGGAGAAAAACGTAAAAAAACGTGAAAAAAAGTAAGAGGAAGAGAAGGGAAAAAAAGGTGGAAATGGGTTTAAAAGTGATTTCGGCGGAGAATATATATATATATATATATATATATATATATATATATACGCGCACACACACACATATATATAAACGTATTCTCCGTTGAGATATTGCAGCCGCTGCTGTGTCCAGGCCCAGGAGCCTTAGCACTGTGCTGTGATGTCACTCAATACCACTGACATCACTAGGTGTAAACAACATCTCTCCTTTGCTGTGTATGTGACTATGGAGCTGTTTGGTGATGTCGTCTATTATGGCCTTCATAGAAGCAACAGGAGATTGTTGCATCCATCTAGAACCCTCAGAACTACAGTGCTATGATGTCACTCACTTCCACAGGCCTTGCAGAGTGTAAACAACAACAACCCAGCTTTGTTGTGTATGTAACCATAGGGATTTGTGATGTCACCTAGAACCTTCACAGCAGCGACAGCTTTATGAGGAGCATCAGCACTGCTCTGCCTGAGCAGAACCATCACCGCCATAGGTTGTCAAATAACCCGGGTTTAACCCACACAGGTAAGTCCAATGGGGTGCAGGCATGTCCTCTATGCTTACAGCTTCCCGTGGGTGTTGGTTTGATACCGTTTGGGGACAGCCAAGGAGGCATCTGCAGGCAACAAAGGTAGGTGTGTGCTTGTGTGTGTGTTTCCTATGCAGATCCTAAGCCCAGTGTCACATGCAAGTAGGAGGAGTAAGAAGGGTTCCTGGCAAATCCGGGTTATGGATTGCATTTAAAAAGGCCCCGTGGGAGTGCAATGGGCCCCTGTCTTGCTGCTTAGCAATAATGGTATGGGTTTAGGTTCTGCTGTGTGTACTGGTGGTTGACTGCCCCCCAGCCCAGAGTGTGCATGGAAAATTGTCTGGCAGCCTCCCTGACAGCAAGCAGTGATAGTGCCCATGAAGGGCACCTTGTTGGGCCCGCCCCTTTCACGGTTATCGCTTCTCGGCCTTTTGGCTAAGATCTTGTATCTTGTCAAGGGGCTCTGAGTTCGTCGAACCTTCGGCCTTGAGGCATCGGCGGTTTTTTAGCCGTCTTAAGCCTCATGCTGCTATAGGAGGAGGACTTACAAAGAACGGGAAGGCGATCCCCCATGGCGACCCTTAGGTTTGCTGCGCATACTGAAACTCGGATTAAGAACACCTTCCGTATTGAAGTGGATGAGGAGAAAAAGGAGAAGATGACTTTGGAATTTTTTGTCAAGAGAATTATGCTGGATTTATTGCACATTCAGAGAGAAGATGTGTTTTGCCTAAAAGACCCAGGTAAAGGACTTTTCATTCTTACCTTGACTTCCGCATCTGCATGTGACCATATGTTTGAGAAAGTTCGGGAGCTTGCCAATGAGGAGGATATGAAAGGACTTGTTTTCATTGCTCTATATTCTAATGGCGATGTTCCACTGGTGGTTACTATGCACGATCCATACGTGGATATAAGAGACATTGTCTTATTTTTAAACCAATATTGTGCGGAAGTCAAATACTCTCATAAAATAATGAATGCAATGGACTTTTGGACTGGAAAGCATAAGTTTGCTGTTAAGTTCAGAGAAGATGTGAGAGGAATTGGAGGTCTGTGTCGCCCACCTGCAAATTTTTTAATTGGGCGTAAACGTGGCTATTTATTCTACCCTGGGATGCCGTATTATTGCAGGAAATGCCATGAATATGGTCATACACAAGAATCTTGCAAAGAGGAAGTGGTTATTTGCAAAAGATGTGGCCAAAAAGGCCACACCACTTTGGACTGTCAAAATGAGATTCTGTGTAATGTGTGTAAGCAGAAAGGACACGCTTTTAAGGATTGTCCTCAACGCTCCTGGGCCAATATTGTGGCTACGTCGGCTGGTCCCTCGATGAGGAAGAGCTCCATGGATGCTGTGCCTGTGCCTAAGACCCACACCCTGAAAGTGATGCCTGAGTCTTCTGCTACCGGAATTCCTGTGATACCTGCTGTGGCTCATGTCTCCAAAAGCATTGTGTCCCCGAGGAAGGTCGTGGGACCTGAGACAGAAGTGAGGGGTTCTCCTCTCATGGAAGTTGAGGGTCCTGGACCGCCCAGAAGGGATACAGAGGAGATGGATGTAGAAGAACGGCGAAAGAGGAAAAGCAGAGACCGGAAAGAGGAAAAGGGCCTTAACATCAAAAGGAGTGGTCGAGTTAGTGCGGACGAGGGGAACGTGGAGATTGTCTGCCAAAAGGTTATAACAGCATCCGACCCTGTTAATATTGAGGAATTTGTGTCACCACCTACAGATTGGGGTTCTTTGTCTGAGGATAATGAATGACCCAGGAGCTACCAAGTGTTAATATCTCCTCCTTCAATGTGAGGAGTTTGAAGAGCCCAGAGAGGAGGGCTGCTTTATTTTCTTTCTTGTCTTCTTTGCCTACAGACATTTTATTTTTACAGGAATGTGCCATTGATTATGATATCAATTATTCATCTTTGAGATCTGAATGGACTCTTGGCCCGTCTGTGTGGTCAGGGGATAATGAGAGGAAAGTGACTGGTGTTTGCATACTGTTCAAGAGCAGTGAGTATAAAGTTACCTCCTTCACAGACATTGTACCCGGTAGAGCCCTGCTCGTTCATATTATTTATAATGACATGAATATGAGACTTTTAAATGTATATGCCTCTCCAGATAAGGATGAAAGATCTGATTTATTAGAGAAAATTCAGTTTTATTTACCGGGTTCATCCCCGCTTATCATCGCTGGTGATTTTAATTGTATAATGGCAGGAGAGGAGCGGGCTGGAGGATCTGAACAAAGGAAAGATAAGACTGAAAAACAACTAAAGGATTTTATAGTTGATTTTAATTTAAAAGATTTGTGGAGAACCTCTTTCCCTAATGACCCTGGGTATACCTGGGGGAATAGCCTTTATATGTCAAGGATTGATTATATTTTTGCTTCTGGATTTGCATTTTATGGGAATATGCAATTGACTTCTACCTTTTTTTCAGATCATAAGATTTTATCTGCTACATGTAAGTTTGATGGGGTTTGCAGAGCCAAAGGAGTCTGGCGTCTGAATATCTCTTTGCTTGAAGATGAAGAAATTAAATGTAATTTTATCTATCTTTTTAAAAAATTGCAGAACTCAAGGACTAATTTTAATTCTCTTTTAGCATGGTGGGAATTCTGCAAGGTAAAATTTAAAGAGTATTTTATTAAGATGGGTGTTAAAAAAACAAAAGAGAAATTGAAATGGTATAGAGATCTTAACACAAAACTACAAACCTATTATCAACTCAAAGAGCTGGGTGTATATGTAGACGATCTGATTTTAAGTGTTAAAAGTGATATTCAGAAGGCTATAACTAACAAAGGGAAAGAAATAATTTTTAACTCCAAAGTTGAATGTAAAGAGAAGGATGAAAAGTGTACAAGATTCTTTTTTAAAAAGGTAATGGAAACAAAAAAGTTAATGATTAACATTGAGGATGAAACTACTAATGTAGGAATGTTATCCAAAGCTAAATCCTTTTATCAAGATCTGTTTAATGAGAAACCCATTGATATATCTGCTGCTAATTTTCTCCTAAGCACTTTAGATTGTGGTTTAAGTAAGGAGGACCAAGATGCACTTTGCACAGAAGTAAGATGCCAAGAATTAGAAATTGCTGCTAAAAGTTTATCCACAGGTAAAACACCAGGTTCTGATGGACTTCCTGTAGAGTTTTATAAAACCTTTTGGGACATTTTTAAAGATGATTTGCTTAATATTTTTAAGGAGGCTTTTAATTCTGATGTTCTACCTTTATCTTGGAGGAGTGGTATAGTGTCTCTGATCCCCAAAAAGGGGGATAGGAACAGCTTAGAAAATTGGAGACCAATTACGCTTCTTAATGTTGATTATAAGATTATGTCAAAAATTTTTGTTAACAGAATGAAGCCGTTTTTGTACAAGGTCATCCATGTGGATCAGGTATGTGGTGTCCCAGGAAGGAGTGTAGCTGAACCTTTAAATGCTATTAGGGACGTCATATGGTATCAGCAAGAGCGGAATCAAAATCTAGCCATTCTATCTCTAGATTTTCATAAAGCGTTCGATAGAGTATCACATTGTTTTTTATGGATGGTTTTACAACGCATGGGTTTTCCTAACATATTTATTAAGCAAATTGCTCTCTTATATAAAGGTTCTTTTAGCAGGATTTTAATAAATGGTTTCCTTACAGATTTTATTAATTTATCATCAGGGGTAAAGCAAGGCTGCCCTCTGTCTCCTATACTGTTTATATGTGCAATAGAACCTCTGTTAAACTTAATAAGGAATGATAAAATAATAAAAGGAGTACCAGTTCCTGGAGGTAATAGTGCCACCCTTAAAGTGTGTGGCTATATGGATGATATTAATGTTTTTTGTGAAAGTGCCTTCTCTTTACAAAGAGTTGTTGATGTTACTGATTTCTTTTGTAAAGCTTCTGCTTTTAAACTTAATTTATCTAAATGTGACTGTTTTTATATAGGTAAATGGGAAAACGTGCAAATACCAAACCTAAAATTACAGTCAGAAAAAATAAAAATCCTTGGAGTCATCTTTGATAAAAATAACAATGGTGAGGAAAGTTGGCTAATGGTAAAAGAAAAGGTAAAGAAAAAGGTAGACTTTTGGTCCCTTAGGAAATTATCCTTAGAAGGTAAAATTTTGGTGATTAAGGCTATGCTAATACCCATTATGCTCTATTTAAATATGATTTATCCTCCTAATGAACTTATGTCTAGGCAACTTCAGAGGATTCTCTTTGAGTTTCTATGGAGTTCTAAAGCAGAAAAATTAAAAAGAGATACTATGTATAAGTCACAAAAAAATGGAGGAAAACAGGTTCCCTGTATTAGAAAATTTTTATACTTAAGGTTTTTTAGTTGGTGTTTTAGGGGATTTTTTATGAAAAGTGTATGGTCCTGTTTTTTAAAGTACTCTGCGGGACATATTTTTAGAAAAAGAGAATGGGTGTTTTTATCATTATCTTCTCCTGTACTTTTAACTCCGCCTAAACATTATGCCATCTTAGAAAAAATTATACGTATGTATAACCTTAAAGACTTTGACTTGTTAACCTTGAGGGATGCTCGCAAGATAGAAGTACAGTTAAATTTGCAAGAAGAAATATGTATGGTCTCTAATTTTTCTTATAATAGGTGTGTACAAATATGGAAAAAGGTAAACGAGCCATATCTTTTTAATGAGCACAAGGATTTAGCATGGATGATTATCCATGAGTGTCTTCCGGTAAGATTTTTCCAATATAGAAGAGGTCTAAATGCTGTATGTGTCTGTCCCCGGGAAAATTGCAATATAGATGAAACTGTTTTGCACCTTTTCTGGAATTGTTATTTTGCACAAAAGGTTTTTAGACTAATTGGTTCTTTATTGAAATTCCTAACAGGTCTAAAAGTTTTAAATCATGAAGTTGTTTTATATGGCAAAAGTGATGGAGTTACGAAAGAAAAAGAGAGAATTTTGTGGATTTTTATCAACTGTACAAAAAATGTATTATGGAAAGTTCGTAATATCCTTGTCTTCAAAAGAGATTTTATTTGTGAAAAAGAATGTTTGAAGATGATATACAGTGAAGTTTACTTGTACTATTTAATTGATAAAAAGAGATATGGGCAGAAAAAAGCATTAGCTATGTGGAATTTACATTTATGGAAAACAGTATTTGATGTATTGTAAACATTTTTTGTGATGTATTTAAGTTTTTGAGTTTTTTCAATAAAAATGTAAAAAAAAAAAAATCTGTTCTTATCAGTTTAATATCTGATACGTCCCCTATCTGGGGACCATATATTAAATGGATTTTTGAGAACGGGGGCCGATTTCGAAGCTTGCTTCCGTCGCCCTATGCATTGACCCGATATGGCAGTATCTTCGGGTACAGTGCACCACCCCCTTACAGGGTTAAAAAGAAAGATTCCTACTTTCATTGCTACCTGCTTGCTGGCTAGCCAGCTAGCCAGCCCTGTGGGCCTTGCTGCTGCTGCAGCCAAAAAACAAAAGGTGGTGCTGCTGCTGCTTCTGCTGCTTCTGCTTCTGCTTGTGTCTGGCCGCTGTTGGAGCGTCCAGGCACAGGACTTCTGCTGCTGCTGACTAAATGGCCTCCTTAATTGGATCATTTGAGTAGCCAGCACACCTGTGCAGGTAGGGCATGACATGATAGGCAGCTGCCTTGATAGCGGGTGGGTGCTGAATGTTCCTAATTGACAAAATAAGATTAATGCTTATGAAGAAATATAAAATCTCATCCCTTCCCCAATATCGCGCCACACCCCTACCCCTTAATTCCCTGGTTGAACTTGATGGACATATGTCTTTTTTCGACCGTACTAACTATGTAACTATGTAACATAACATGGGGGGGGGGGGGGGTCTCCTGGCTGTTCACACAGGTATGTTATTGCTGTACATTGACCATGCATTGCTTCTGTGGTATTGCAAAGGCAAAGACAAATGCTTCCAGCCATCCATTGCACTAATGGATTGGTCATCAGCTGGCTGTCTATGTCCCGCATCAATATAGACCAAAGTACAGAGGGTTAGGCTATGCTATTGTGCACCTACCTGATGCATCAGAAGGTGCGAGGCCCTTGCTAAATTCTGTGCACAGACTTTGAGATCTATACTTTAGACTGTATCTAAACCTGCTCCAACATGGACTGACATTCTGGCCTACTTTCAGCCGATGCGACTTGTCTGTCGCTGAACAGTCGCTTTTTATGTATTCAGCACCTATGTATAATGTTGTAAAAATGCTCTAGAAGCTAAAGTCGCAGAAATGTCACACATATTTGGCCTGCAACTTTCTGTGCGACAAATTCAGACAGGAAAAATCAGTATAAATCCTTAGAAAATTATCCCCCAGTGTCTCCATCTGCTGGCGGTATTGAATAAGCATTGCTGCACTGATGGGGTATGCATTAGACGAAAAAAAAGAAGAAAAAGAAGAATAATACGCCCAGAAAAGAGGCGAAAAGGAGAAAAACGTAAAAAAACGTGAAAAAAAAGTAAGAGGAAGAGAAGGGAAAAAAAGGTGGAAATGGGTTTAAAAGTGATTTCGGCGGAGAAATATATATATATATATATATATATATATATATATATATATATACGCGCACACACACACATATATATAAACGTATTCTCCGTTGAGATATTGCAGCCGCTGCTGTGTCCAGGCCCAGGAGCCTTAGCACTGTGCTGTGATGTCACTCAATACCACTGACATCACTAGGTGTAAACAACATCTCTCCTTTGCTGTGTATGTGACTATGGAGCTGTTTGGTGATGTCGTCTATTATGGCCTTCATAGAAGCAACAGGAGATTGTTGCATCCATCTAGAACCCTCAGAACTACAGTGCTATGATGTCACTCACTTCCACAGGCCTTGCAGAGTGTAAACAACAACAACCCAGCTTTGTTGTGTATGTAACCATAGGGATTTGTGATGTCACCTAGAACCTTCACAGCAGCGACAGCTTTATGAGGAGCATCAGCACTGCTCTGCCTGAGCAGAACCATCACCGCCATAGGTTGTCAAATAACCCGGGTTTAACCCACACAGGTAAGTCCAATGGGGTGCAGGCATGTCCTCTATGCTTACAGCTTCCCGTGGGTGTTGGTTTGATACCGTTTGGGGACAGCCAAGGAGGCATCTGCAGGCAACAAAGGTAGGTGTGTGCTTGTGTGTGTGTTTCCTATGCAGATCCTAAGCCCAGTGTCACATGCAAGTAGGAGGAGTAAGAAGGGTTCCTGGCAAATCCGGGTTATGGATTGCATTTAAAAAGGCCCCGTGGGAGTGCAATGGGCCCCTGTCTTGCTGCTTAGCAATAATGGTATGGGTTTAGGTTCTACTGTGTGTACTGGTGGTTGACTGCCCCCCAGCCCAGAGTGTGCATGGAAAATTGTCTGGCAGCCTCCCTGACAGCAAGCAGTGATAGTGCCCATGAAGGGCACCTTGTTGGGCCCGCCCCTTTCACGGTTATCGCTTCTCGGCCTTTTGGCTAAGATCAAGTGTAGTATCTGTTCTTATCAGTTTAATATCTGATACGTCCCCTATCTGGGGACCATATATTAAATGGATTTTTGAGAACGGGGGCCGATTTCGAAGCTTGCTTCCGTCGCCCTATGCATTGACCCGATATGGCAGTATCTTCGGGTACAGTGCACCACCCCCTTACAGGGTTAAAAAGAAAGATTCCTACTTTCATTGCTACCTGCTTGCTGGCTAGCCAGCTAGCCAGCCCTGTGGGCCTTGCTGCTGCTGCAGCCAAAAAACAAAAGGTGGTGCTGCTGCTGCTGCTGCTTCTGCTGCTTCTGCTTCTGCTTGTGTCTGGCCGCTGTTGGAGCGTCCAGGCACAGGACTTCTGCTGCTGCTGACTAAATGGCCTCCTTAATTGGATCATTTGAGTAGCCAGCACACCTGTGCAGGTAGGGCATGACATGATAGGCAGCTGCCTTGATAGCGGGTGGGTGCTGAATGTTCCTAATTGACAAAATAAGATTAATGCTTATGAAGAAATATAAAATCTCATCCCTTCCCCAATATCGCGCCACACCCCTACCCCTTAATTCCCTGGTTGAACTTGATGGACATATGTCTTTTTTCGACCGTACTAACTATGTAACTATGTAACATAACATGGGGGGGGGGGGGGTCTCCTGGCTGTTCACACAGGTGTGTCATTGCTGTACATTGACCATGCATTGCTTCTGTGGTATTGCAAAGGCAAAGACAAATGCTTCCAGCCATCCATTGCACTAATGGATTGGTCATCAGCTGGCTGTCTATGTCCCGCATCAATATAGACCAAAGTACAGAGGGTTAGGCTATGCTATTGTGCACCTACCTGATGCATCAGAAGGTGCGAGGCCCTTGCTAAATTCTGTGCACAGACTTTGAGATCTATACTTTAGACTGTATCTAAACCTGCTCCAACATGGACTGACATTCTGGCCTACTTTCAGCCGATGCGACTTGTCTGTCGCTGAACAGTCGCTTTTTATGTATTCAGCACCTATGTATAATGTTGTAAAAATGCTCTAGAAGCTAAAGTCGCAGAAATGTCACACATATTTGGCCTGCAACTTTCTGTGCGACAAATTCAGACAGGAAAAATCAGTATAAATCCTTAGAAAATTATCCCCCAGTGTCTCCATCTGCTGGCGGTATTGAATAAGCATTGCTGCACTGATGGGGTATGCATTAGACGAAAAAAAAGAAGAAAAAGAAGAATAATACGCCCAGAAAAGAGGCGAAAAGGAGAAAAACGTAAAAAAACGTGAAAAAAAAGTAAGAGGAAGAGAAGGGAAAAAAAGGTGGAAATGGGTTTAAAAGTGATTTCGGCGGAGAAATATATATATATATATATATATATATATATATATATATATATATACGCGCACACACACACATATATATAAACGTATTCTCCGTTGAGATATTGCAGCCGCTGCTGTGTCCAGGCCCAGGAGCCTTAGCACTGTGCTGTGATGTCACTCAATACCACTGACATCACTAGGTGTAAACAACATCTCTCCTTTGCTGTGTATGTGACTATGGAGCTGTTTGGTGATGTCGTCTATTATGGCCTTCATAGAAGCAACAGGAGATTGTTGCATCCATCTAGAACCCTCAGAACTACAGTGCTATGATGTCACTCACTTCCACAGGCCTTGCAGAGTGTAAACAACAACAACCCAGCTTTGTTGTGTATGTAACCATAGGGATTTGTGATGTCACCTAGAACCTTCACAGCAGCGACAGCTTTATGAGGAGCATCAGCACTGCTCTGCCTGAGCACAACCATCACCGCCATAGGTTGTCAAATAACCCGGGTTTAACCCACACAGGTAAGTCCAATGGGCTGCAGGCATGTCCTCTATGCTTACAGCTTCCCGTGGGTGTTGGTTTGATACCGTTTGGGGACAGCCAAGGAGGCATCTGCAGGCAACAAAGGTAGGTGTGTGCTTGTGTGTGTGTTTCCTATGCAGATCCTAAGCCCAGTGTCACATGCAAGTAGGAGGAGTAAGAAGGGTTCCTGGCAAATCCGGGTTATGGATTGCATTTAAAAAGGCCCCGTGGGAGTGCAATGGGCCCCTGTCTTGCTGCTTAGCAATAATGGTATGGGTTTAGGTTCTGCTGTGTGTACTGGTGGTTGACTGCCCCCCAGCCCAGAGTGTGCATGGAAAATTGTCTGGCAGCCTCCCTGACAGCAAGCAGTGATAGTGCCCATGAAGGGCACCTTGTTGGGCCCGCCCCTTTCACGGTTATCGCTTCTCGGCCTTTTGGCTAAGATCAAGTGTAGTATCTGTTCTTATCAGTTTAATATCTGATACGTCCCCTATCTGGGGACCATATATTAAATGGATTTTTGAGAACGGGGGCCGATTTCGAAGCTTGCTTCCGTCGCCCTATGCATTGACCCGATATGGCAGTATCTTCGGGTACAGTGCACCACCCCCTTACAGGGTTAAAAAGAAAGATTCCTACTTTCATTGCTACCTGCTTGCTGGCTAGCCAGCTAGCCAGCCCTGTGGGCCTTGCTGCTGCTGCAGCCAAAAAACAAAAGGTGGTGCTGCTGCTGCTTCTGCTGCTTCTGCTTCTGCTTGTGTCTGGCCGCTGTTGGAGCGTCCAGGCACAGGACTTCTGCTGCTGCTGACTAAATGGCCTCCTTAATTGGATCATTTGAGTAGCCAGCACACCTGTGCAGGTAGGGCATGACATGATAGGCAGCTGCCTTGATAGCGGGTGGGTGCTGAATGTTCCTAATTGACAAAATAAGATTAATGCTTATGAAGAAATATAAAATCTCATCCCTTCCCCAATATCGCGCCACACCCCTACCCCTTAATTCCCTGGTTGAACTTGATGGACATATGTCTTTTTTCGACCGTACTAACTATGTAACTATGTAACATAACATGGGGGGGGGGGGGTCTCCTGGCTGTTCACACAGGTGTGTCATTGCTGTACATTGACCATGCATTGCTTCTGTGGTATTGCAAAGGCAAAGACAAATGCTTCCAGCCATCCATTGCACTAATGGATTGGTCATCAGCTGGCTGTCTATGTCCCGCATCAATATAGACCAAAGTACAGAGGGTTAGGCTATGCTATTGTGCACCTACCTGATGCATCAGAAGGTGCGAGGCCCTTGCTAAATTCTGTGCACAGACTTTGAGATCTATACTTTAGACTGTATCTAAACCTGCTCCAACATGGACTGACATTCTGGCCTACTTTCAGCCGATGCGACTTGTCTGTCGCTGAACAGTCGCTTTTTATGTATTCAGCACCTATGTATAATGTTGTAAAAATGCTCTAGAAGCTAAAGTCGCAGAAATGTCACACATATTTGGCCTGCAACTTTCTGTGCGACAAATTCAGACAGGAAAAATCAGTATAAATCCTTAGAAAATTATCCCCCAGTGTCTCCATCTGCTGGCGGTATTGAATAAGCATTGCTGCACTGATGGGGTATGCATTAGACGAAAAAAAAGAAGAAAAAGAAGAATAATACGCCCAGAAAAGAGGCGAAAAGGAGAAAAACGTAAAAAAACGTGAAAAAAAAGTAAGAGGAAGAGAAGGGAAAAAAAGGTGGAAATGGGTTTAAAAGTGATTTCGGCGGAGAAATATATATATATATATATATATATATATATATATATATATATATATACGCGCACACACACACATATATATAAACGTATTCTCCGTTGAGATATTGCAGCCGCTGCTGTGTCCAGGCCCAGGAGCCTTAGCACTGTGCTGTGATGTCACTCAATACCACTGACATCACTAGGTTTAAACAACATCTCTCCTTTGCTGTGTATGTGACTATGGAGCTGTTTGGTGATGTCGTCTATTATGGCCTTCATAGAAGCAACAGGAGATTGTTGCATCCATCTAGAACCCTCAGAACTACAGTGCTATGATGTCACTCACTTCCACAGGCCTTGCAGAGTGTAAACAACAACAACCCAGCTTTGTTGTGTATGTAACCATAGGGATTTGTGATGTCACCTAGAACCTTCACAGCAGCGACAGCTTTATGAGGAGCATCAGCACTGCTCTGCCTGAGCAGAACCATCACCGCCATAGGTTGTCAAATAACCCGGGTTTAACCCACACAGGTAAGTCCAATGGGGTGCAGGCATGTCCTCTATGCTTACAGCTTCCCGTGGGTGTTGGTTTGATACCGTTTGGGGACAGCCAAGGAGGCATCTGCAGGCAACAAAGGTAGGTGTGTGCTTGTGTGTGTGTTTCCTATGCAGATCCTAAGCCCAGTGTCACATGCAAGTAGGAGGAGTAAGAAGGGTTCCTGGCAAATCCGGGTTATGGATTGCATTTAAAAAGGCCCCGTGGGAGTGCAATGGGCCCCTGTCTTGCTGCTTAGCAATAATGGTATGGGTTTAGGTTCTGCTGTGTGTACTGGTGGTTGACTGCCCCCCAGCCCAGAGTGTGCATGGAAAATTGTCTGGCAGCCTCCCTGACAGCAAGCAGTGATAGTGCCCATGAAGGGCACCTTGTTGGGCCCGCCCCTTTCACGGTTATCGCTTCTCGGCCTTTTGGCTTCGATCCTGTGCGGTTTACCGGGCAGGGTAGGAGTCGGAAGGGGTGGTGATCGGGGCCCTCTTTTGCGGGGGGCCCTGGATTGTTACTGGGTTGCGATAGTGGGTATCTTAACCTGCAAAAATGAGCGGAGAGAGGACTCGAGGACTCGAGGATACGGTGCGGATTTACGTTCCTGGCGAACACCGGGGGACGATTGGATTGGATCAAGTTGTGCTGGAGATTCTTCGCAAGCTCCAGTACCTTCAGGTATGGCATGTAATCGCTATGCAAGACTTCCCTAGGCAAGGGATTTACGATATAACCTTTTATGATTCTGAGGTTTGCCAGAGGGTCTACATGGACTTAGAAGTGATGAAGAGGAGGAATGAGCCAGCTATAATGAGTAAGGTGAAAGTGGAGCCATTATTCATGAATATGTCTAAGGTTGTTATAGTCCATATGTACAACCCGAAGGTTTCGGATGAGATGGTGACCAATTTTTTGTACCGATATTGTGATGAAGTTAAATT
This sequence comes from Hyla sarda, assembly GCF_029499605.1. Classification (NCBI taxonomy): domain Eukaryota; kingdom Metazoa; phylum Chordata; class Amphibia; order Anura; family Hylidae; genus Hyla; species Hyla sarda. The sequence continues at coordinate 45,986 of NW_026607888.1, read as the reverse complement.
TCTTGGAAGACTCAAGAACAGACATGGGTACTTTAATTGTAAAAGGAAATTTGTTGTAAAATTTAAAAAGGACGAAGGAATGGAAGAGGGAAGGAAGAGTATACCACAGGTATTTTCTATTGGAGGAGAAAGAGGTTTTTGTTTTTATGAAGGACAGTTGCAGTACTGTAGACGTTGTCACGCTTATGGACATGTACAGGAGTCTTGCCCTGAGCAAGGAGTATGCTGTAGGAATTGTGGGAAATCAGGTCACAACTCGGGTGAATGTACTGAGAAGAAAACGTGTGATATCTGTGGTAGTGAGGAGCATTTGGCTAGAGGATGCAGTTTATGGTATAGAAAGAAAATGAGCTATGCTGACGCAGCAGGAAATAGAAGAGAGGAAAGAGGAGAAAGGCCATTTCCACGTGTTTTTGGTGTGAATGCTGAGGTGACTCAGGTGATTGACGAGAACTCTGTAAAAGGGAGTGCAGCAGGTGTGACAGTGCAGCACATGAATACTCAGGAAAAATCTGGAAAAGGGGAGGAGGGTGACTCCACTGGTGTGCATTGTGAGGAGACTGGTGTTGGTGAAGAGTTTACTGAGGTCAGTAAGAAGAAAGCACGTAAAGGGAAAAAAGAGAAAGTGGTGGAGAGTGTGGAGACTGTGTGTAGGGAGGTTCCCCCATGTGAAGAAACAATTGAGGATTTTGAATGCCCAAACCCAGTGGTGGGGGAGGAGGAGGGGATGGAGTTTCAGGAGAATGAGAGTGAGAGATCCCTAACACCTGGGCAGAGGGTGATTAGTGGGGAGGAGAATGTAACATCTGAAGAGGAGGAGAAGGAGGAGGAGGAGGGGGAAGATGAAGATGAAGATGCAAATGGAGGCTTTCAAGGTAAAAGTAAAAGGTGTAAGAAAGGGAGTTGGTCAGGGGATCAGACGGATCCTGTGTATGGAGGTGAGAAAATGATGGACAGGGACTCTCAAGTGGGGTCGCCTGATTGCTATGGGATGCTGCTAAGGAAGGTTGAAGGTCAGAATACTAACTTCTAGTTAAAATGGATGTTAAGAAAAGGGATTGCCTTCTTTCCTTTTTAATGGCATTGGTTGTGGCTACTCTTAATGTTCGGAGTATAGGAACAACCATCAGAAGAGCAGCAGTTTTTGATTTTTTGGAGAATGTGAAGGGAGATATATTTTGTTTACAGGAGTGTGCAATTAAGTCTGCACCTTATGTAGATGAATGGAAGAGAGGGCAGTCTTTTTGGTCTACATGCACAGAGAATAAAAATGAAGGTGTGGGGATTTTATTGTGTAACAGGGACATTAAAGTTTTAAATTGCCAAGTTTTAGTACCAGGTCGTTGTATGGTTTTAAATTTTGAGTTTTTAGGCCAGAGAATGAGAGTTTTTAATGTATATGCGCCAGCAGAAAAACAGGCACGTGTGTTATTTTTAGAGTCTCTTAAACTTTTTATTCCTGGTCGTGATGGTACTATTATTGTTGGTGATTTTAACTGCATTAGATCCGTCAATGATCGTGAGAGCTCTGCTAAGGTTAGAACTGATATTACTTCAAATGTTTTAAACCAAATTATACAAGACTTACATTATTCTGATGTGGGACTGATGGTTAGCACTGATGAAAGATACACCTATATATCAGATAGTGGCCGCTGTAAATCCCGGATTGATTACATTCTTGTCTCTGAGGGGATTAAGGTGGTCCGGTGCAATCAAATGATGTCAACTTTCTCAGATCATAAGATGGTGTCGGCAGAAATAAGTATTGCAGAGTCCTTTCATTTTGGTAGAGGGCTCTGGAAATTAAATGTAAGTCTATTAGAAGATGAAGAAGTAATGGCCGGTTTTAAAGATTTTTTTTTATCTTGTACTTCTAAACAATCTGTTTTTAGTAATGTTTTAGCTTGGTGGGATTGGGCAAAAAGTGAGTTTGCTAAGTATTTTAAGTTCATTTGCATAAGGAGGGCACAAGAAAAGAGGAGGGGTTATGAAAGGCTTATCTCACGTTTAGAAACTATCTTTAAGTTTAAACATGTTGGTGTGGAGGTGGAGGAGGAAATTGAGAAGGTGAAAATTGAGATGAAGAACAGGTTGTTGGAAAGAGGTAGAAATATTGTTTTTAAATCCAAAGTTCAACATTTGGAGGAAAATGAACAATGTACAAGATATTTCTTTAAAAAATGTTTTAATGCTAGGGGTGTTTTTAAGTCTGTTTTAACTCCTACAGGGGAAGTTGTTGGTGATGAGATGGTGAAGGAGATTGGCAGATTTTATGAAACACTTTTTAGTAATAAGAGCAGAGCCAGTGAGACGGAGATGAATGATTATTGTAATATTTTAGAGAATAATGTCCCTGAAGGAAAAAGTGCATTTTTAATTGAGGAAGTTTGTGAAGGGGAGATCAAGCAGGCTCTGGACAAGACAGCGAAAGGGAAGACACCGGGCTGTGATGGCCTCCCCTTTGAGTTTTATTCAGTTTTTTGGCATATTTTAAAGCAAGATTTTACACGGGTGGTGCAATATGTTTTTAACTCAGGTATTTTAGCGGAGTCTATGAAGAAAGGAGTTATTACCTTGATACATAAGAAAGGTGATGAAAGAGATTTGAAAAACTGGAGGCCGATCACATTATTGAATACAGATTATAAGATCATTGCAAAGATTGTGGCGAACAGGATGAGTGACATAGTTGAGCACCTTGTTGGAGAATACCAAGTTTGTGCAGTGCCAAATAGGAGAATAACTGATAATTTATTAGTTTTAAGAGACTCTATTTATTATAGTAATTTTAATAAGAATGCACTTTTTGTGGAATCCATTGATTTTGAAAAAGCTTATGACAGAGTTGCTCATGATTTTATGTTTATGGTTTTAAAGCATATGGGTATTCCTGAGAAGCTACTGTTTGTGATTAAAAGTTTTTATTATGGGGCAACAAGTCAGATTTTAGTCAATGGACATGTGGGGCCGGGTTTTAATATTTTATCAGGAGTACGACAGGGATGCCCACTCTCCCCAATTTTATTCATTTGTGTCATTGAGGCCTTGCTCAAAAATGTACAGAAGGACAAATGTGTGAGTGGTGTTTTTATCCCGGGAAGTAATGGAAGGAATTTGAAGGTTTTAAGTTACATGGATGATGTGGTTTTTACTTGCACTTCCCAAGCTGATCTTAATAGAGTGAATTTGCATGTAAAGATTTTTTGTTGTATTGCTGGTATGAAAGTCAATTGGGGGAAGTGCCAATTGAGTAATTTTGGAAAGCAAGGAAAAGTGGTGGTGGATGGCGTGGATGAGAAGGAAGATATTGAAGTGTTAGGGGTTGTTTTTGAAAAAAATCTAAAAGGAGGGAAAAGTTATGAGAAGTTGGAGGAGAAGATAGAGAAGAAATTATCTTTTTGGAAATTGAGAAACTTGTCCCTTAAAGGTAAAGTTCTGATTTTAAAGGTAGTAATTTTGCCACTACTATTATATACTGCAATGGTTTTCCCACCCGGCAAATTATGGACCAGAAGGATGACAAGGAAGTTGTTTATTTTTTTCTGGGGTTCAAAGATGGAAAAGATGAAGAGGGAGGAAGTGATGAAGAGCGTGAAGAAAGGCGGATATAATTTCCCGGATATTAATCTGTTTTTAAAGACTCATTACTTTCTTTTAATTTATAAAGTGTCTCAGTGCAATAATTGGGTGGCAGACATGAGCAGGTATTTGGCAGGATGGTTGTTTTCCAAATGGGGCTGGTGTGAGAAGGATCTGAGGAGACCAATAGCGCAAGTTATACCTACCTTCTATGTGGTTCTCGGGTCTTTCAGTGATCAATTTGGTTTGAGTTCCCTGGGAAAACCTGAGAAAAAGAAAATTGAAAATGAAATAAGAAAAAATGAGAGATTATATGAAGTACCATTCTGCACTACTGCTCAGTCTGTGAAGATCTGGAATCTTTTTAATGTTAGAGGATTATCGAATAGACAGAGAGATGTAAACTGGATGACTTTTCATGGCTGCCTCCCAACCAGAGCTTTCCTGAATGGACGAGGAATAAGAGTGAGCGAGAAATGTCCAAGAGAGGGTTGTGGAGGCAGGGAGGATACAGTGCACTTATTTTGGAACTGTTTTTATGCAAGAGAATTTTTTATGCTTCTACAGAGGTTTTTTTCTGCAATCACGGGATATGTTGATTTTAATTTTGAGAAGATTTTTATTGGTCAGGATTTTAGCAGGAGAGAGGACACACGTGAAAGCTGGATTGTATTTTCTGTTTTTAAAGAAGTTTTATGGGATTCTAGAAACCTGCTTGTTTTTAAAAATGTGTATATTTCTCCAAGGGAGTTGAAGAGACTTTTTTTTGGAAGGTTGTTTATTATTTTTCTATTTGACAAGAAGAGAATGGGAGAGGAAGAGGCTGAAAAGATTTGGAGATACAAGGAATGGAGAAAGTTGTAAGTATCCTGATCAAGGTTTTGAATTTGTGCTTCTCTTATAGTTTTCTTATTGAGATATTTTTCCGCATGATGTTTTTTCAGACTTTGTTTAGAAGTGATGAGTTTTGGTAGGTGACCTGATGATCGCTTGAACAATAGTCTGTAACTGAGGAAAAAAAAAAAAAAAAAAAAAAAAATCTGTTCTTATCAGTTTAATATCTGATACGTCCCCTATCTGGGGACCATATATTAAATGGATTTTTGAGAACGGGGGCCGATTTCGAAGCTTGCTTCCGTCGCCCTATGCATTGACCCGATATGGCAGTATCTTCGGGTACAGTGCACCACCCCCTTACAGGGTTAAAAAGAAAGATTCCTACTTTCATTGCTACCTGCTTGCTGGCTAGCCAGCTAGCCAGCCCTGTGGGCCTTGCTGCTGCTGCAGCCAAAAAACAAAAGGTGGTGCTGCTGCTGCTTCTGCTTCTGCTTGTGTCTGGCCGCTGTTGGAGCGTCCAGGCACAGGACTTCTGCTGCTGCTGACTAAATGGCCTCCTTAATTGGATCATTTGAGTAGCCAGCACACCTGTGCAGGTAGGGCATGACATGATAGGCAGCTGCCTTGATAGCGGGTGGGTGCTGAATGTTCCTAATTGACAAAATAAGATTAATGCTTATGAAGAAATATAAAATCTCATCCCTTCCCCAATATCGCGCCACACCCCTACCCCTTAATTCCCTGGTTGAACTTGATGGACATATGTCTTTTTTCGACCGTACTAACTATGTAACTATGTAACATAACATGGGGGGGGGGGGGGGGTCTCCTGGCTGTTCACACAGGTGTGTCATTGCTGTACATTGACCATGCATTGCTTCTGTGGTATTGCAAAGGCAAAGACAAATGCTTCCAGCCATCCATTGCACTAATGGATTGGTCATCAGCTGGCTGTCTATGTCCCGCATCAATATAGACCAAAGTACAGAGGGTTAGGCTATGCTATTGTGCACCTACCTGATGCATCAGAAGGTGCGAGGCCCTTGCTAAATTCTGTGCACAGACTTTGAGATCTATACTTTAGACTGTATCTAAACCTGCTCCAACATGGACTGACATTCTGGCCTACTTTCAGCCGATGCGACTTGTCTGTCGCTGAACAGTCGCTTTTTATGTATTCAGCACCTATGTATAATGTTGTAAAAATGCTCTAGAAGCTAAAGTCGCAGAAATGTCACACATATTTGGCCTGCAACTTTCTGTGCGACAAATTCAGACAGGAAAAATCAGTATAAATCCTTAGAAAATTATCCCCCAGTGTCTCCATCTGCTGGCGGTATTGAATAAGCATTGCTGCACTGATGGGGTATGCATTAGACGAAAAAAAAGAAGAAAAAGAAGAATAATACGCCCAGAAAAGAGGCGAAAAGGAGAAAAACGTAAAAAAACGTGAAAAAAAAGTAAGAGGAAGAGAAGGGAAAAAAAGGTGGAAATGGGTTTAAAAGTGATTTCGGCGGAGAAATATATATATATATATATATATATATATATATATATATATACACGCGCACACACACACATATATATAAACGTATTCTCCGTTGAGATATTGCAGCCGCTGCTGTGTCCAGGCCCAGGAGCCTTAGCACTGTGCTGTGATGTCACTCAATACCACTGACATCACTAGGTGTAAACAACATCTCTCCTTTGCTGTGTATGTGACTATGGAGCTGTTTGGTGATGTCGTCTATTATGGCCTTCATAGAAGCAACAGGAGATTGTTGCATCCATCTAGAACCCTCAGAACTACAGTGCTATGATGTCACTCACTTCCACAGGCCTTGCAGAGTGTAAACAACAACAACCCAGCTTTGTTGTGTATGTAACCATAGGGATTTGTGATGTCACCTAGAACCTTCACAGCAGCGACAGCTTTATGAGGAGCATCAGCACTGCTCTGCCTGAGCAGAACCATCACCACCATAGGTTGTCAAATAACCCGGGTTTAACCCACACAGGTAAGTCCAATGGGGTGCAGGCATGTCCTCTATGCTTACAGCTTCCCGTGGGTGTTGGTTTGATACCGTTTGGGGACAGCCAAGGAGGCATCTGCAGGCAACAAAGGTAGGTGTGTGCTTGTGTGTGTGTTTCCTATGCAGATCCTAAGCCCAGTGTCACATGCAAGTAGGAGGAGTAAGAAGGGTTCCTGGCAAATCCGGGTTATGGATTGCATTTAAAAAGGCCCCGTGGGAGTGCAATGGGCCCCTGTCTTGCTGCTTAGCAATAATGGTATGGGTTTAGGTTCTGCTGTGTGTACTGGTGGTTGACTGCCCCCCAGCCCAGAGTGTGCATGGAAAATTGTCTGGCAGCCTCCCTGACAGCAAGCAGTGATAGTGCCCATGAAGGGCACCTTGTTGGGCCCGCCCCTTTCACGGTTATCGCTTCTCGGCCTTTTGGCTAAGATCAAGTGTAGTATCTGTTCTTATCAGTTTAATATCTGATACGTCCCCTATCTGGGGACCATATATTAAATGGATTTTTGAGAACGGGGGCCGATTTCGAAGCTTGCTTCCGTCGCCCTATGCATTGACCCGATATGGCAGTATCTTCGGGTACAGTGCACCACCCCCTTACAGGGTTAAAAAGAAAGATTCCTACTTTCATTGCTACCTGCTTGCTGGCTAGCCAGCTAGCCAGCCCTGTGGGCCTTGCTGCTGCTGCAGCCAAAAAACAAAAGGTGGTGCTGCTTCTGCTTCTGCTTGTGTCTGGCCGCTGTTGGAGCGTCCAGGCACAGGACTTCTGCTGCTGCTGACTAAATGGCCTCCTTAATTGGATCATTTGAGTAGCCAGCACACCTGTGCAGGTAGGGCATGACATGATAGGCAGCTGCCTTGATAGCGGGTGGGTGCTGAATGTTCCTAATTGACAAAATAAGATTAATGCTTATGAAGAAATATAAAATCTCATCCCTTCCCCAATATCGCGCCACACCCCTACCCCTTAATTCCCTGGTTGAACTTGATGGACATATGTCTTTTTTCGACCGTACTAACTATGTAACTATGTAACATAACATGGGGGGGCGGGGGGTCTCCTGGCTGTTCACACAGGTGTGTCATTGCTGTACATTGACCATGCATTGCTTCTGTGGTATTGCAAAGGCAAAGACAAATGCTTCCAGCCATCCATTGCACTAATGGATTGGTCATCAGCTGGCTGTCTATGTCCCGCATCAATATAGACCAAAGTACAGAGGGTTAGGCTATGCTATTGTGCACCTACCTGATGCATCAGAAGGTGCGAGGCCCTTGCTAAATTCTGTGCACAGACTTTGAGATCTATACTTTAGACTGTATCTAAACCTGCTCCAACATGGACTGACATTCTGGCCTACTTTCAGCCGATGCGACTTGTCTGTCGCTGAACAGTCGCTTTTTATGTATTCAGCACCTATGTATAATGTTGTAAAAATGCTCTAGAAGCTAAAGTCGCAGAAATGTCACACATATTTGGCCTGCAACTTTCTGTGCGACAAATTCAGACAGGAAAAATCAGTATAAATCCTTAGAAAATTATCCCCCAGTGTCTCCATCTGCTGGCGGTATTGAATAAGCATTGCTGCACTGATGGGGTATGCATTAGATGAAAAAAAAGAAGAAAAAGAAGAATAATACGCCCAGAAAAGAGGCGAAAAGGAGAAAAACGTAAAAAAACGTGAAAAAAAAGTAAGAGGAAGAGAAGGGAAAAAAAGGTGGAAATGGGTTTAAAAGTGATTTCGGCGGAGAAATATATATATATATATATATATATATATATATATATATATATATATATACGCGCACACACACATATATATAAACGTATTCTCCGTTGAGATATTGCAGCCGCTGCTGTGTCCAGGCCCAGGAGCCTTAGCACTGTGCTGTGATGTCACTCAATACCACTGACATCACTAGGTGTAAACAACATCTCTCCTTTGCTGTGTATGTGACTATGGAGCTGTTTGGTGATGTCGTCTATTATGGCCTTCATAGAAGCAACAGGAGATTGTTGCATCCATCTAGAACCCTCAGAACTACAGTGCTATGATGTCACTCACTTCCACAGGCCTTGCAGAGTGTAAACAACAACAACCCAGCTTTGTTGTGTATGTAACCATAGGGATTTGTGATGTCACCTAGAACCTTCACAGCAGCGACAGCTTTATGAGGAGCATCAGCACTGCTCTGCCTGAGCAGAACCATCACCGCCATAGGTTGTCAAATAACCCGGGTTTAACCCACACAGGTAAGTCCAATGGGGTGCAGGCATGTCCTCTATGCTTACAGCTTCCCGTGGGTGTTGGTTTGATACCGTTTGGGGACAGGTAGATAAGAGGGGGGGAGAGAAAACTGTATAGGTGCTAATAAAACATAGCTTTTAATAAGTCGTCTAAAACACACTGATTTAAACAAAGTGATGTACGAATAGGTGACAAGGCAGGTGTCAGCCCTGTGACCTAAGGATAGACACTAACAAGGCTGTTAAAATTGCATGTAAAGGGATTGTCCCACAAATGCAGTAGCCCAATGTAAATTGTATGCTGCTGATAGATAATATAGATATAGTTGCTAGCTATGCCCAACGCGTTTCAGCACATGGTTACATGTGACCTCATCAGGGGCTAACTGGCGTAGAACAATACAGTTATTGTATATGAGAATTAATATCGGGGTAGCTCGATACAATAGCGACCCCAACAAAGAGCGTGCTGGATGTGATGCACAATACTCATTTACAGCATATAAATGACAGGACCCGGACGCAACCTGCAAGGAAGCACATAAGAACAATGGTCCTCAGTAAGCATATCATTACCAAAAAATAGTAAGGTACCTGTAAAGCAGAAGAGATAGTTACTCACGGTTATGGCGTCTATCTGGGATAAAACCTGACGATGTGTGTATAACCCGCAGTGGCGGGGAGCCTAGCTTCCGTGCTGGCTACTCACACACATGTCAGAGAAGAGCGGCGTCTGACGACTTATCCGCTTCCGGTCTAAGGTGGGCGTGGCCCGGCTAACGACGCCGTCTCCATGCCAGCGCCAAAACAATGGAGAGCGCGTCATCCGTCCCGCTGATCTCGCGGGGCGGTAGCACGGGCATAGTTAACCCTAGCCGACCCGAAGGTAAGTCAGTTACACTGTCCCAAAATAGGACAGGTAGGAAAATTAGCTTTAAATGGCAGCCCAAAAATACACTTTGGATATGTGAATTAGGGTAGGCGAGAGCCTAGCCAGACATTTATACTGAGTCCGATATTAGACATTGAGTAATGTATAACAGGGGAACAGTACATGGATTGGCACATCTAGGTAGTACAGATAGAGTAAAATTAAGAAATTTGAATATTCATAATAATCATTAATTGAGAGTAAACAAGCTAGAGATCAGAGACCCAGAATTAAACAGAGAAGGATATCGGATAAAAATATTGACCAAAAGCAGCTCTGGTGGATGAGGGGAGGTAATGAGGGACGATATCCCAAAGATTGGGGTACCAAAAAGTGTCCGAGGGGTATTGTAGGGGAAGCCCTAGATGGATGGTGGAGAGGGGTTAGCGGGGGCCTAGTGAGCCTATATAATGCCTAGGCATCCCTAAACTAAGCCCTATGCCTAGGCGGGGTGGCCGCCCTAAAAAGGGCGGTCCCGCTCTGGAACCTAAGCCTAGTGTGCCCTAGTATTCCCTAACTAGGGGGTGTACTAGCTAATTGGCTGACTACAGCCACCCCTAACTACCTAAGAAAACACCCCTAATTAGCATACCCCCACGGACACTTTGGGGACAGCCAAGGAGGCATCTGCAGGCAACAAAGGTAGGTGTGTGCTTGTGTGTGTGTTTCCTATGCAGATCCTAAGCCCAGTGTCACATGCAAGTAGGAGGAGTAAGAAGGGTTCCTGGCAAATCCGGGTTATGGATTGCATTTAAAAAGGCCCCGTGGGAGTGCAATGGGCCCCTGTCTTGCTGCTTAGCAATAATGGTATGGGTTTAGGTTCTGCTGTGTGTACTGGTGGTTGACTGCCCCCCAGCCCAGAGTGTGCATGGAAAATTGTCTGGCAGCCTCCCTGACAGCAAGCAGTGATAGTGCCCATGAAGGGCACCTTGTTGGGCCCGCCCCTTTCACGGTTATCGCTTCTCGGCCTTTTGGCTAAGATCAAGTGTAGTATCTGTTCTTATCAGTTTTCATGCTGGTGGGGATGGGTGCTGCATGGAGGATGCAGGTGTACCAGGGCTTTCCGGGGCTGGTTCTGAGGAATCAGCTCGACGGCTGCCCCGATGTGACCTGTTCCCTCCGGGTCTCGCCATGAGGCTGAGAGGGTCTAGAGCCGAGGTACTTTTGTGCCTCGGGGAGTGGTGACCCCGAGGTGCCGAAACTCACTGGGAGAATAGGCTCACTGAGTTGAAGCACGGGCACCATAATCTCTTCACCTTGTGGCACTCACCTCTTGATTCCCGGCCTTCTGGCTAGGATCAGAGAAATTTTTATAGATCCGGCCGGATGTCTGGGCAGTATATCTGCACACATTCACTTATTTATTTATTTTTTTGTCTCACTGTGTCACTTTTTGCGTGTTGTGTGTTCACAGGATTTGTCAGGATGCGGTAGCCCTTCTGGGTGTCCCTCCTGGCGGTCTAGGGGAGGTGTGTGTGGCCATTAGGTTCCGCACCTCCCTGCAAACACCCCGGGTACCCCTGCTTTGGCAGGGTACCTACCGTAATCGGCTCTGCGGGCAGATACCTTGGCCAACGCCAAGGGGGATGCCGGGAGCATTTGTGGTCCCCTAGTAGCTTTGGCGAAAAGGGACATCGAACCTGGAACCTCGCAGGTACCTTTTGGTCCGGAGGCGAAGGGTAAGGTTTGTTGGGGGGCCTCTCTCCTATCGGAGAAGGGCTTGCGATAGACCGCATCCTTTGTGCACGTTTTTTTTAGTGTAACACGTTTGCACTTTTTCTTGCACTTTGGGTGAATCGAAAGCACGTTCCTCGGCTTTAGATAAAAAAAAAAATCTGTTCTTATCAGTTTAATATCTGATACGTCCCCTATCTGGGGACCATATATTAAATGGATTTTTGAGAACGGGGGCCGATTTCGAAGCTTGCTTCCGTCGCCCTATGCATTGACCCGATATGGCAGTATCTTCGGGTACAGTGCACCACCCCCTTACAGGGTTAAAAAGAAAGATTCCTACTTTCATTGCTACCTGCTTGCTGGCTAGCCAGCTAGCCAGCCCTGTGGGCCTTGCTGCTGCTGCAGCCAAAAAACAAAAGGTGGTGCTGCTGCTGCTTCTGCTGCTTCTGCTTCTGCTTGTGTCTGGCCGCTGTTGGAGCGTCCAGGCACAGGACTTCTGCTGCTGCTGACTAAATGGCCTCCTTAATTGGATCATTTGAGTAGCCAGCACACCTGTGCAGGTAGGGCATGACATGATAGGCAGCTGCCTTGATAGCGGGTGGGTGCTGAATGTTCCTAATTGACAAAATAAGATTAATGCTTATGAAGAAATATAAAATCTCATCCCTTCCCCAATATCGCGCCACACCCCTACCCCTTAATTCCCTGGTTGAACTTGATGGACATATGTCTTTTTTCGACCGTACTAACTATGTAACTATGTAACATAACATGGGGGGGGGGGGGGGGGGTCTCCTGGCTGTTCACACAGGTGTGTCATTGCTGTACATTGACCATGCATTGCTTCTGTGGTATTGCAAAGGCAAAGACAAATGCTTCCAGCCATCCATTGCACTAATGGATTGGTCATCAGCTGGCTGTCTATGTCCCGCATCAATATAGACCAAAGTACAGAGGGTTAGGCTATGCTATTGTGCACCTACCTGATGCATCAGAAGGTGCGAGGCCCTTGCTAAATTCTGTGCACAGACTTTGAGATCTATACTTTAGACTGTATCTAAACCTGCTCCAACATGGACTGACATTCTGGCCTACTTTCAGCCGATGCGACTTGTCTGTCGCTGAACAGTCGCTTTTTATGTATTCAGCACCTATGTATAATGTTGTAAAAATGCTCTAGAAGCTAAAGTCGCAGAAATGTCACACATATTTGGCCTGCAACTTTCTGTGCGACAAATTCAGACAGGAAAAATCAGTATAAATCCTTAGAAAATTATCCCCCAGTGTCTCCATCTGCTGGCGGTATTGAATAAGCATTGCTGCACTGATGGGGTATGCATTAGACGAAAAAAAAGAAGAAAAAGAAGAATAATACGCCCAGAAAAGAGGCGAAAAGGAGAAAAACGTAAAAAAACGTGAAAAAAAAGTAAGAGGAAGAGAAGGGAAAAAAAGGTGGAAATGGGTTTAAAAGTGACTTCGGCGGAGAAATATATATATATATATATATATATATATATATATATATATATATATATATATATATATACGCGCACACACACACATATATATAAACGTATTCTCTGTTGAGATATTGCAGCCGCTGCTGTGTCCAGGCCCAGGAGCCTTAGCACTGTGCTGTGATGTCACTCAATACCACTGACATCACTAGGTGTAAACAACATCTCTCCTTTGCTGTGTATGTGACTATGGAGCTGTTTGGTGATGTCGTCTATTATGGCCTTCATAGAAGCAACAGGAGATTGTTGCATCCATCTAGAACCCTCAGAACTACAGTGCTATGATGTCACTCACTTCCACAGGCCTTGCAGAGTGTAAACAACAACAACCCAGCTTTGTTGTGTATGTAACCATAGGGATTTGTGATGTCACCTAGAACCTTCACAGCAGCGACAGCTTTATGAGGAGCATCAGCACTGCTCTGCCTGAGCAGAACCATCACCGCCATAGGTTGTCAAATAACCCGGGTTTAACCCACACAGGTAAGTCCAATGGGGTGCAGGCATGTCCTCTATGCTTACAGCTTCCCGTGGGTGTTGGTTTGATACCGTTTGGGGACAGCCAAGGAGGCATCTGCAGGCAACAAAGGTAGGTGTGTGCTTGTGTGTGTGTTTCCTATGCAGATCCTAAGCCCAGTGTCACATGCAAGTAGGAGGAGTAAGAAGGGTTCCTGGCAAATCCGGGTTATGGATTGCATTTAAAAAGGCCCCGTGGGAGTGCAATGGGCCCCTGTCTTGCTGCTTAGCAATAATGGTATGGGTTTAGGTTCTGCTGTGTGTACTGGTGGTTGACTGCCCCCCAGCCCAGAGTGTGCATGGAAAATTGTCTGGCAGCCTCCCTGACAGCAAGCAGTGATAGTGCCCATGAAGGGCACCTTGTTGGGCCCGCCCCTTTCACGGTTATCGCTTCTCGGCCTTTTGGCTAAGATCGGGGTTTATTGCCTCGGTCGGCGCTGAGGGTGCGAGTGAACTGCGCCGCGACTAGCTGCGTAGGTGATCAAGACTGTGGTACTCGTTACCGACAGATTTGGAAAGATGGCTGGATCCAACATGTCTGCAGTGGAGAAGACCGTACGCATCAAGGTGCTAACCACGGATCGTCTAAGAAACAGCATTGAATACATCGGCCATACCATTGTGGAGCGACTGGCAGGATTTTCCTTGAGCGACCTCTTTTGTGTCCAGGAGAACAAGCGCCAAGGTATTTATGACGTGTCCTTCTTATATGATGCTGACTGCCAGAACTTTTATGAGTGCTTAAAACGGAACAGTGGAAGTGAGGTTTTGCGGGATGTGTCCTTTTATCCCCTTTTTGAAATGGGGACAAAGACTTTGTTTATCCACATGTACAATCCGTTTGTTGATGTCTCTATGATTAAGAACTTCTTGAGCATCTATTGTGAGTCTATTGCTGGTGGTACTAAGCAGACAAGCAGCATTGGTGTATTTAATGGCACGTATAAGTTCTTTGTGAAGTTGCGGCTTGATGGAGATTGCATTGGAGGCGTTAAGCACCCTCCGGCGAACTTTACCATTGCTGGTTTCAGAGGTTATCTCTATTACTACGGACAGCCATCTTTCTGTAGAAATTGTCTATTGTTTGGACATGTGAAGGAGGCCTGCCCTGGCAGTAAGAAATGCAGGAACTGTAAGCAACCGGGGCATGAGGCGGGTGCATGTCCACACCCGAGGACCTGTGACCTATGTGGGGAAGCTGGCCATGTGTACAAGAACTGTCCAGTGTTGAAGAGGAGGGAGGAGGAGAGGAGAATGGAAGAGGAAATGGTGGAGAGGAGGAGGGCAGCTGCAGCTGCGGCTGCAGTGGTTCCTGCAAGAGAGAGCGTTATTATTGGAGAGGTACAGAGTCCTGTGGTGGTAGAGGAGCAAGTGAAGGTGGTGGAGGAGCAAGTGGTGGTGGAGGAGGAGCAAATGGCGGTGCAAGTGGAAGAAGGGGAGATTGAGGATGCTCCCAGTCCCCCGGCTGAGGAGTCGCCGCAAATTGAAGAGTGGTCTTCTTCTGAGGGTGAAGACCGTGAGGAGAGACATAGAGAGAGAGAGGATGACTTTGATCTTTTTCGTCCCCCCAAGAAGACGGCCAGGAAGCTTTCTGGTGGACAGATGGAGTCGACGCTGGTGGCTACGGACAATCGGTATCAACCGCTATCTGAGAGCGACATGGATGCGTGCTCTGCGGGAGAAGCTTCTCCCACACCGCTGAGGAAAGCTACCTAAATAACTTTCTTCTTTTCTGTCAAATTCTTCCTTAGGGTTGTTAAGATGGTGGTATGTCTTTTTTAGTCGGTTCTATAAACGTTAGAGTCTTTAGAAGTAAAGTCAGAAGGACAGTAATTTTGGAGGACTTGGCAGGGAAAAAAGCGGACATTATTTGTTTGCAGGAATGTGGGCTAAATGATATTCCGGGGAAGGGAGAATGGGCTTATGGTCCTGCTGTTTGGTCGGTGTCTGGGCATAATAGGAATGATGGGGTAGGGGTGCTTTTTAAGAGCTTTAAGTTTGAAGTTTGTAGTTATGTGGTAATAGAGGAGGGGAGGTGTATCATGGTGGAGGTTAAGGTGCAGGGGGTTAAATTTAGGTTGATAAATGTGTATGCGCCGGTAAGGAGGGAGGAGCGGGTGGGGTTGTTGGAGGTAATTAAGAGGTTTCTGCCGGGTAAAATACCTTTGGTGTGGGTGGGGGATTTCAATTGTGAAATTGAGGGGAATGTGGATGTATCTGGGAATATTCTTAAAAGTATGGTGTGTGACTTTAAGTTAAAGGATGTGGCTGAAGCGTGTGGAGTGTGTCCTTTGTTAGATACACATTATTCTGATAGTGGAAGTCATAGTTCCAGACTTGATATGTGTTTTGTGTCTAAGGGTGTGTTATGTAAGAATTATATGCAAGAAAAAGTAGGATATTCAGATCATGAGTATGTGTGTTGTGAGTTAGTATTGGATGCAGATTGTGTGAGTGGGAGGGGTGTATGGAAATTAAATGTTAAATTGTTGGAAGTGGAAGGAGTGTATGATAGATATGTTAATAAGTATAGGGGTTGGTGTAAGAAAAAGAATGATTTTCCTGATATATTGTGTTGGTGGGAATGGGTTAAGGGTCAAACAAAAGTTTTCTTTAAAAGAGAGGGATATAAGCGGAATGCTGGGAGGAAGAAGAAGTATGAATGGTTGAATAAAAGATTGGTGTTTCTCAATAAGTTAAAGAAGTATGGCTGGAGTGTGGGTGAGCAGATTGAGGTTGTGAAGAGTGATCTAAAAAATTGGTTGAATGAGAAAGGTAAAGAGTTGATGTATCAAGCAAAACTTGATAAGTTAGAGAAAGATGAAAAATGTTCGAGATATTTCTTTAAAAAAGTTATTGGGAAGAGAGAGGATATGGTAAGAGTGTATGATGATGATGGCTGTCTGGTTAAAGGTAAAGCTGTGTTGGGAGTGGTTAAAATTTTTTATGAAGAGTTGTATGCGGTAAAAGATTGTGAAGAGGACTTGCAGGATGAAGTGTTGAGAGTGCTTGATAAGAGAGTGGATGGTAGTGAATATGGGACTCTGATGAGAGAGATTGGAGAGGAGGAAGTGAAGAGGACTGTGGATAGTATGTCAAGAAATAAAACGCCTGGAGAGGATGGGTTGCCTGTTGAATTTTATGCTTGGATTTGGGATGTTGTGAAGGATGATTTGGTGGAAGTGTATAGGTATATGTGGAGGAAGGAGAGAATGGTGGAAAGTATGAAGAGTGGAGTGGTTGTGTTGATTTATAAGAAAGGTGATGTGAATGATGTGAGGAATTGGAGGCCGATAACTTTGTTGAATGTAGATTATAAGGTGTTTGCTAAAATAATTACAAATAGGATGAGAGATGTGGTTGAGCAGGTGATTGGAGAAGAACAAGTGTGTGGAGTGCCTGGGAGAAGAATAAATGAAAATTTGTGTTTGTTGAGAGATTTGTTATGGGATAGTATGAGTAGGAAACAGGAGGTTAGAGTGATGTCGATAGATTTTGAAAAGGCGTTTGATCGTCTGTCACATAGGTTTTTGTTTAGAGTATTAGTGAGAATGGGATTCCCGGGGGATTTTGTAAATGTTGTAAGGATGCTGTATGATGGAGTATATAGTAAGGTTTTGATAAATGGTTGGATGTCTGAGAAGGTGAAAGTATGTTCTGGTGTAAGGCAGGGTTGTCCGTTGTCCCCTATGGCTTTTATATGTGCTATGGAGCCATTATTAGAGATGTTGCGGCGGGATAAGTGTGTTAGAGGGTTAAAAATTCCAGGGAGTGGTGGGAGAGAAGTCAAAGTTTTGGCCTACATGGATGATGTGTGTATTTTGGGAGAGTCTGTGGCTGTTATGAGAAGGGCAAAGTTACTAGTTGGATTGTTTTGTGGAGCATCTGGGTTTAAGGTGAATTGGGACAAAAGTGAGTATAAATGTTTTGGTAGTATGCAAGGAAGTGAGGATGTGGGTATGAAGAATATTGAAGGTGGTATTCAGGTTTTAGGTGTTAAAATGGATGAAAGATTGGATGGGAGAGAAAGTTGGGATGATGTAGAGAAGAGAGTGTCCAAAAAATTGAGTCTTTGGAGGTTGAGAGATTTGTCTATGGTTGGGAAAGTGCTGGTTGTGAAAAGTGTAATATTGCCTATTTTATTGTATGTGGCAATAGTGTTTCCGCCAAGTTACATGGTTTTAAGGAAGTTAAAAAGAATTTTGTTTGTGTTTTTTTGGGGTACAAAAGTGGAAAGAGTGAGGAGAGAAGTTGTGATGAAGGATGGTAGTAAGGGTGGAATGGGATTTCCAAATCTAGATGTGTATTTGGGGGTGAATGTGGTGTTTGCGGTTAGAAGGATGATGAGAGGAGAAAAGAATTTTGCATGTATGTTGAGATATTTAGGTGGGCGTGTGTTATGCAAATTAGGTTGGCTGGAGAGAGATTTGAGAGTGCCTTATGCGTTTGTGTGCCCGAGTTGGTATTTGTATGTGGAAAAGTTTTTGGAGAGTTATAGGTTGATTGGTGTGAGAAAGGAGTTGTTTGAAAGTAAGAAGAATGTGTTTGGGTATGTCGCCGCAAGTGAGGTGGAGTGTCCGATTAATATGGTAAGAGGCCAGGATGTGTCTAAGGTGTGGAAGAGTTTAATGACAGATGGAATATCAAATAGACAGAGAGAGATAGGATGGCAGTGTTTGCATGGAGCCTTACCAGTAAGAGAGTTCCAAAGGAATAGAGGAATTGGAAGGAGTGAAATATGTCCGAGGGAAGATTGTAGTGGTGTTGAAAGTGTGATGCATGTGATTTGGAATTGTGACATGGCTCAGAATGTATGGAGAGGGATAGGTCCGTTGTGTAAGGAGTTGACTGGGATAAATAGGTTCTCATATGAGGTTGTGATGTTTGGTCTTAGTATGATTGGAAGAAAGAATGAAAGGGTGTTGTTTGTGTTGTTGGCG
Organism: Hyla sarda; assembly: GCF_029499605.1. Classification (NCBI taxonomy): domain Eukaryota; kingdom Metazoa; phylum Chordata; class Amphibia; order Anura; family Hylidae; genus Hyla; species Hyla sarda. The sequence goes on along the minus strand of NW_026607888.1, from coordinate 27,705 downwards.
ATTGTGAAGGAAGTCTTGTGGGATGTTAGAAATTTATATGTGTTTAAGAGAAAAGATGTGACTGTGGAAGGAAGTTTAAGAATGATTCTGGATAGGTTGTACACCGTTTATTTACGTGATAAAAAGAAATTAGGTGAAATAGATGCAGAGGGGATATGGAAATTTTTGAAGTGGAGACATGTTGTAAGGGTGTAATGGTGATGGTATTTGAATTTGTTTTGAATTTGCTTTGAACAAATAAAGAATGACCTAATGATGAGTTAGACTTTACCATGAGTCAAAAATGACGCGTTATCTAAGTGGTGTTTAGTCTAAACCTGAAGGTTTATAAAAAAAAAAAAAAAAAAATCTGTTCTTATCAGTTTAATATCTGATACGTCCCCTATCTGGGGACCATATATTAAATGGATTTTTGAGAACGGGGGCCGATTTCGAAGCTTGCTTCCGTCGCCCTATGCATTGACCCGATATGGCAGTATCTTCGGGTACAGTGCACCACCCCCTTACAGGGTTAAAAAGAAAGATTCCTACTTTCATTGCTACCTGCTTGCTGGCTAGCCAGCTAGCCAGCCCTGTGGGCCTTGCTGCTGCTGCAGCCAAAAAACAAAAGGTGGTGCTGCTGCTGCTTCTGCTGCTTCTGCTTCTGCTTGTGTCTGGCCGCTGTTGGAGCGTCCAGGCACAGGACTTCTGCTGCTGCTGACTAAATGGCCTCCTTAATTGGATCATTTGAGTAGCCAGCACACCTGTGCAGGTAGGGCATGACATGATAGGCAGCTGCCTTGATAGCGGGTGGGTGCTGAATGTTCCTAATTGACAAAATAAGATTAATGCTTATGAAGAAATATAAAATCTCATCCCTTCCCCAATATCGCGCCACACCCCTACCCCTTAATTCCCTGGTTGAACTTGATGGACATATGTCTTTTTTCGACCGTACTAACTATGTAACTATGTAACATAACATGGGGGGGGGGGGGGTCTCCTGGCTGTTCACACAGGTGTGTCATTGCTGTACATTGACCATGCATTGCTTCTGTGGTATTGCAAAGGCAAAGACAAATGCTTCCAGCCATCCATTGCACTAATGGATTGGTCATCAGCTGGCTGTCTATGTCCCGCATCAATATAGACCAAAGTACAGAGGGTTAGGCTATGCTATTGTGCACCTACCTGATGCATCAGAAGGTGCGAGGCCCTTGCTAAATTCTGTGCACAGACTTTGAGATCTATACTTTAGACTGTATCTAAACCTGCTCCAACATGGACTGACATTCTGGCCTACTTTCAGCCGATGCGACTTGTCTGTCGCTGAACAGTCGCTTTTTATGTATTCAGCACCTATGTATAATGTTGTAAAAATGCTCTAGAAGCTAAAGTCGCAGAAATGTCACACATATTTGGCCTGCAACTTTCTGTGCGACAAATTCAGACAGGAAAAATCAGTATAAATCCTTAGAAAATTATCCCCCAGTGTCTCCATCTGCTGGCGGTATTGAATAAGCATTGCTGCACTGATGGGGTATGCATTAGACGAAAAAAAAGAAGAAAAAGAAGAATAATACGCCCAGAAAAGAGGCGAAAAGGAGAAAAACGTAAAAAAAACGTGAAAAAAAAGTAAGAGGAAGAGAAGGGAAAAAAAGGTGGAAATGGGTTTAAAAGTGATTTCGGCGGAGAAATATATATATATATATATATATATATATATATATATATATATATATATATACATACGCGCACACACACACATATATATAAACGTATTCTCCGTTGAGATATTGCAGCCGCTGCTGTGTCCAGGCCCAGGAGCCTTAGCACTGTGCTGTGATGTCACTCAATACCACTGACATCACTAGGTGTAAACAACATCTCTCCTTTGCTGTGTATGTGACTATGGAGCTGTTTGGTGATGTCGTCTATTATGGCCTTCATAGAAGCAACAGGAGATTGTTGCATCCATCTAGAACCCTCAGAACTACAGTGCTATGATGTCACTCACTTCCACAGGCCTTGCAGAGTGTAAACAACAACAACCCAGCTTTGTTGTGTATGTAACCATAGGGATTTGTGATGTCACCTAGAACCTTCACAGCAGCGACAGCTTTATGAGGAGCATCAGCACTGCTCTGCCTGAGCAGAACCATCACCGCCATAGGTTGTCAAATAACCCGGGTTTAACCCACACAGGTAAGTCCAATGGGGTGCAGGCATGTCCTCTATGCTTACAGCTTCCCGTGGGTGTTGGTTTGATACCGTTTGGGGACAGCCAAGGAGGCATCTGCAGGCAACAAAGGTAGGTGTGTGCTTGTGTGTGTGTTTCCTATGCAGATCCTAAGCCCAGTGTCACATGCAAGTAGGAGGAGTAAGAAGGGTTCCTGGCAAATCCGGGTTATGGATTGCATTTAAAAAGGCCCCGTGGGAGTGCAATGGGCCCCTGTCTTGCTGCTTAGCAATAATGGTATGGGTTTAGGTTCTGCTGTGTGTACTGGTGGTTGACTGCCCCCCAGCCCAGAGTGTGCATGGAAAATTGTCTGGCAGCCTCCCTGACAGCAAGCAGTGATAGTGCCCATGAAGGGCACCTTGTTGGGCCCGCCCCTTTCACGGTTATCGCTTCTCGGCCTTTTGGCTCCGATCAAGTGTAAACTTGGTCTGGGTCAGGGGTGCGGGTGTTCTGCTGAGCAGGAATCCGGAGTGGTGATCTTACTGTGGAATCGACAGACAAGAGAAGAACAATGGCTGGAAAGGAATACCTCCCTGCGATTGAGAAGACTGTACGTTTTGTGGTGGAAACTTCTGACCGGGGTAAGAATCGGATTGAGTACATTGGACATGAACTTGTGGAGAAATTGGGTGGTTTTGGCATGGATAGTTTGTTCTGTGTGCAAGAGAATAGGAAGCAAGGAATATATGATGTGTCCTTCATCTATGAAGCTGATTGCCAGAACTTCTATGAATGTTTGAAAAGAAATGCCAATAACCCTGTCTTGGAAAATGTAAAGTTTTTTCCTCTGTTTGAGATGGGAGTGAAGACTCTGTTTGTACATATGTACAATCCATTCTTAGACCCGGATATGATTAAGAACTTTCTAAGTATCTACTGTGAAAGTGTCCAAGGGGGAGTGAAGCAAACTAGTAGTTTGGGTGTGTTTAATGGCACATGGAAGTTCTTTGTAAAACTGAAGCTGGATCCTGGGAGCATTGGTGGAGTGAAACACCCACCGGCCAATTTTTCAATCGCCGGAAACCGGGGTTATGTCTATTATTATGGCCAGCCATTGTTTTGCCGTGATTGTTTGCTGTTTGGACATGTTAAAGAGGCTTGTCCAGGTAATAAGAAGTGCCGAAATTGTAAAATGCCAGGGCATGAAGCGGGAGCTTGTCCACAGCCCAGAACTTGTGATCTTTGTGGCCTTGTTGGACATGTGTATAGAAATTGTCCGGAGGTGGCTAAAAGGGAGAAGGAGAAAGAGGCCAGAAAAGATTTGGCAATTAAAAAAAGGGAAAAGGCAAAGGCAGACATGGCAGAAAAGAGTGTGATTGCTATTATTGAGAAAGCAACGGTGGTGGAAGAGAAGGTACAGGAGGAGATTGAAGAGGAGATGGAGGAGGAAGTGAGAATTGAAGAGGTGCCTAGTCCTCAGGTGTCTGGCACTCAAAAAGTTGAATGGTCGAATTCAGAAGAGGAAAGTGCTAAAGAGAGAGAGGAAGATCTTTTTCGTCCCCCACGGAAGGCGGCGAGAGGTGCCAGTGGTGAAAAGATGGAGCAGACGGTGGTGGAGACGAGTAATCGTTTTGCCGCAATATCTGAGGGTGAAATGGATAAATGCATTGGAGAAGAAACTTCTCCCTCGACACTGAGCCGTAAAGTTCATTAACTCTCTTCTAGGTTTTTTCTTCCTATGGGTTGTTATTTGATTTGATATGTCTTTTTCGGTTAGTTTGTCAAATGTTAGAGTCTTTAAAAATAAGAATAGAAGAGCGGCCATTCTGGAGGAATTGGCAGGAACTAATAATGACATAATTTGTCTACAGGAATGTGGATTGGATTTTCCTCCAAAAAAGGAGGAGTGGAGATATGGACCAGCAGTGTGGTCTTGCTCTAATGTAAATAGAAATGATGGAGTTGGGGTTTTGTTTAGGAATAATAAGTTTAAAGTTTGTAGTCAAATGGTGTTAAGGGAAGGAAGGTGTGTGTTGGTGGAGGTTGGGTTACATGGGTTTAAGTTTAAGTTAATTAATGTTTATGCACCTGTGAATAAGGAGGAGAGGGTGGGTTTGTTTGAAATAATTAAGGGGTTTTTGTCTGGGAAGGAACCAGTGTTGTTAGTAGGTGATTTCAACTGTGAGATTGGGAGGGATGCGGATGTTTCTGGAAATATGCTTAAGAGTATGGTGAGTGATTTCAAGTTAAGAGATGTGGTTGAAGTGTGTGGTGTGAATCCTGTGTTAGCAACATATCATGCTGAGAGTGGAAGGAGTGAGTCAAGATTAGATATGTGTTTTGTGTCCAAAATGATAGGATGTATGTGGTATAAGCAAGAGAGAGTGATTTATTCTGATCATGAGCGTGTGAGTTGTGGTTTGGTGTTGGATGAGATTTGCATAAGTGGGAGGGGTTACTGGAAGCTTAATGTGAAACTGTTGGATGAAAAGGAGGTATATGATAGGTATATTAAGAAGTATAAGTTATGGTGTGAGAAGAAAAAAGAATTTTTGGATTTATTGTGTTGGTGGGAGTGGGTTAAAGAAAGAACTAAGGTTTTTTTCAAGAGGGAAGGTTATAAAAGGAAAGCTAGGGAAAGAAAGAAGTATGAATGGCTGAATAAAAGGTTGGGGTTTCTCATTAAGTTGAAAAAGAAGGGATGGAGAGTGGATGGTAAGATTGATGCTGTGAAAAGAGATATAAAGGATTGGTTGAATGAAAGAGGAAAAGAGTTAATGTACCGAGCAAAAGTGGACAAATTGGAGAAGGATGAAAAGTGTTCAAGATATTTTTTTAAGAAAGTGATTGGGAGAAAGGATGATTTAGTGAGTGTGTATGATAAGGATGGTGGTTTGGTGAGAGGCAAAGCTGTACTGAATGTGGTGAAAGAGTTTTATGAGGACTTATATGCAGTCAAACAGTGTGATAGGGGTTTGGCTGAGGAAGTGCTGGAAGTGATTGATAAGAAGGTAGATTGTAATGAGTATGAGAGTTTAATGAGAGAGATTGGAATGGAAGAGATTAAAAGGACGGTTGATAGTATGGCTAAAAATAAGACTCCTGGAGAGGATGGGTTGCCGGCTGAGTTTTATGTGAAATTGTGGGATGTACTGAAGGATGATATGGAGAGTATCTTTAAGTATATGTGGGTTAATGGAAGATTGGTGGAAAGTATGAAGAATGGGATAGTGGTTTTGATTTATAAGAAAGGGGATGTGAATGATATAAGGAATTGGAGGCCGATAACTTTGTTGAATGTGGATTATAAAATATTTGCAAAGCTGATTACAAATAGAATGAGGGACGTGATAGAGCAAGTGATTGGGGAGGAGCAAGTGTGTGGTGTGCCAGGAAGAAGAATTAGTGAGAATTTGTGTTTGTTGAGAGATATATTGTGGGATGGTATGTGTAGAAAGCAGGTGGTTCGTGTGTTGTCAATTGATTTTGAAAAAGCTTTTGACCGTTTGTCGCATGGGTTTTTGTTTAAGGTGCTAGTTAAAATGGGGTTTCCAGGTGATTTTGTGAATATTGTGAGAATGTTGTATAAGGAAGTGTATAGTAAGATTCTGATTAATGGATGGATGACTGAGGAGATTAAAGTATGTTCAGGGGTGAGACAGGGATGTCCCTTGTCACCTATTGCTTTTATTTGTGCTATGGAACCATTATTAGAATTATTGCGTAAGGATAAATGTGTGAGAGGTGTGAGAGTTCCGGGGGGTCGTGGTAAAGAGGTTAAAGTGTTGGCTTATATGGATGATGTATGTGTGGTAAGTGAATCTGTTGCGGCTGTAAGAAGATCCAAGTTATTGGTAAGTCTGTTTTGTGGTGCGTCTGGTTTTAAGGTCAATTGGGGAAAGAGTGAATATAAATGTTTTGGTGGTGTGACTCAGAGTGAGGATGTTGGTATGGAAGGGGTGGAAGGGCCTATTCAAGTGTTGGGGGTTAAGATGGATGAACGGTTGGATGGTAGAAATAGTTGGGAGGATGTGGGGAAGAGAGTGCAAAAGAAATTGAATTTTTGGAGGTTGAGAGAGTTGTCAATGGTTGGTAAGGTTATGATAGTGAAGAGTGTGATTTTGCCAATACTGTTATATGTTGCTGTTGTGTTTCCGCCAAGTTATATGGTTTTGCGAAAGGTGAAAAGAATGTTATTTGTGTTTTTGTGGGGTACAAAGATGGAAAGAGTTAAGAGAGAGATTGTAATGAAAGATGGTAAAAATGGAGGAATGGACTTTCCGAATGTTGATGTGTATCTGGGTGTGAATATTGTTTTTGCTTTGAAAAGAATGATGGGAGGTGAAAAGAGTTGTGCATGTATGGTGAGATATTTGGGTGGCAGTGTGTTATGTAAATTGGGTTGGTTGGAAAGAGATTTGAGAGTGCCTTATGCTTTTGTGTGTCCTAGTTGGTATGTATATGTGGTGAAATTTTTGGAGAATTATAGGTTGATTGGTGTGGGTCCAGAAGTGTTTGTGAGTAAAAAGAGTATGATTGGGTACATTAAAAAAGAGGAAGTTGAATGTTCAATTAATATGGTGAGAGCTGTAGATGTGGGGAGAGTGTGGAAGAGTATAATGACTGTTGGAGTAACAAATAGACAACGTGAGATAGTATGGCAGAGTTTGCATGGTGCGTTACCGGTAAGAGAATTTCAAAGAAATAGAGGGATTGGAAGGTATGAGAGGTGTCCAAGAGATGGGTGTGATGGGATTGAGAGTGTGATGCATGTATTTTGGAATTGTGAAATGGCGCAAGGTGTGTGGAAAGGGGTGAGTTTGCTGTTTAAAGAATTGACTGGTATAAGGTATATGTCGTATGATGTGGTTATGTTTGGACTTAGTATGGTAGGGAGAGATAAGGAAAGGGTTTTTTTTGTGTTGCTTGCCATTATTAAAGAAGTACTTTGGGATGTTAGGAATTTATGTGTATTCAAAAGAAATAACGTGTCGGTGGAGGATTGTATTAAGATGATTCTAGATAGGTTATATGTTGTTTATTTGTGTGATAGGAAGAATTTGGGGGATAAGGATGCTGAGGGGATATGGAAGTTTTTGAAATGGAGATATCTTGTAAGTTTGTAATTGGTGATGGTATTTATGTTTGTTTGAAATTGAAAATAAAAAGAAAGACCTAATGATGAGTTGGACTTTACTTCAGAAAGTCTAAGTGACGAAGTATGGAGTTGGATTTTGATGTTTTAATGTCCAAACCTGAAGGTTTAAAAAAAAAAAAAAAAAAAAAAAAATCTGTTCTTATCAGTTTAATATCTGATACGTCCCCTATCTGGGGACCATATATTAAATGGATTTTTGAGAACGGGGGCCGATTTCGAAGCTTGCTTCCGTCGCCCTATGCATTGACCCGATATGGCAGTATCTTCGGGTACAGTGCACCACCCCCTTACAGGGTTAAAAAGAAAGATTCCTACTTTCATTGCTACCTGCTTGCTGGCTAGCCAGCTAGCCAGCCCTGTGGGCCTTGCTGCTGCTGCAGCCAAAAAACAAAAGGTGGTGCTGCTGCTGCTGCTGCTTCTGCTTCTGCTTGTGTCTGGCCGCTGTTGGAGCGTCCAGGCACAGGACTTCTGCTGCTGCTGACTAAATGGCCTCCTTAATTGGATCATTTGAGTAGCCAGCACACCTGTGCAGGTAGGGCATGACATGATAGGCAGCTGCCTTGATAGCGGGTGGGTGCTGAATGTTCCTAATTGACAAAATAAGATTAATGCTTATGAAGAAATATAAAATCTCATCCCTTCCCCAATATCGCGCCACACCCCTACCCCTTAATTCCCTGGTTGAACTTGATGGACATATGTCTTTTTTCGACCGTACTAACTATGTAACTATGTAACATAACATGGGGGGGGGGTCTCCTGGCTGTTCACACAGGTGTGTCATTGCTGTACATTGACCATGCATTGCTTCTGTGGTATTGCAAAGGCAAAGACAAATGCTTCCAGCCATCCATTGCACTAATGGATTGGTCATCAGCTGGCTGTCTATGTCCCGCATCAATATAGACCAAAGTACAGAGGGTTAGGCTATGCTATTGTGCACCTACCTGATGCATCAGAAGGTGCGAGGCCCTTGCTAAATTCTGTGCACAGACTTTGAGATCTATACTTTAGACTGTATCTAAACCTGCTCCAACATGGACTGACATTCTGGCCTACTTTCAGCCGATGCGACTTGTCTGTCGCTGAACAGTCGCTTTTTATGTATTCAGCACCTATGTATAATGTTGTAAAAATGCTCTAGAAGCTAAAGTCGCAGAAATGTCACACATATTTGGCCTGCAACTTTCTGTGCGACAAATTCAGACAGGAAAAATCAGTATAAATCCTTAGAAAATTATCCCCCAGTGTCTCCATCTGCTGGCGGTATTGAATAAGCATTGCTGCACTGATGGGGTATGCATTAGACGAAAAAAAAGAAGAAAAAGAAGAATAATACGCCCAGAAAAGAGGCGAAAAGGAGAAAAACGTAAAAAAACGTGAAAAAAAAGTAAGAGGAAGAGAAGGGAAAAAAAGGTGGAAATGGGTTTAAAAGTGATTTCGGCGGAGAAATATATATATATATATATATATATATATATATATATATATATACGCGCACACACACACATATATATAAACGTATTCTCCGTTGAGATATTGCAGCCGCTGCTGTGTCCAGGCCCAGGAGCCTTAGCACTGTGCTGTGATGTCACTCAATACCACTGACATCACTAGGTGTAAACAACATCTCTCCTTTGCTGTGTATGTGACTATGGAGCTGTTTGGTGATGTCGTCTATTATGGCCTTCATAGAAGCAACAGGAGATTGTTGCATCCATCTAGAACCCTCAGAACTACAGTGCTATGATGTCACTCACTTCCACAGGCCTTGCAGAGTGTAAACAACAACAACCCAGCTTTGTTGTGTATGTAACCATAGGGATTTGTGATGTCACCTAGAACCTTCAAAGCAGCGACAGCTTTATGAGGAGCATCAGCACTGCTCTGCCTGAGCAGAACCATCACCGCCATAGGTTGTCAAATAACCCGGGTTTAACCCACACAGGTAAGTCCAATGGGGTGCAGGCATGTCCTCTATGCTTACAGCTTCCCGTGGGTGTTGGTTTGATACCGTTTGGGGACAGCCAAGGAGGCATCTGCAGGCAACAAAGGTAGGTGTGTGCTTGTGTGTGTGTTTCCTATGCAGATCCTAAGCCCGGTGTCACATGCAAGTAGGAGGAGTAAGAAGGGTTCCTGGCAAATCCGGGTTATGGATTGCATTTAAAAAGGCCCCGTGGGAGTGCAATGGGCCCCTGTCTTGCTGCTTAGCAATAATGGTATGGGTTTAGGTTCTGCTGTGTGTACTGGTGGTTGACTGCCCCCCAGCCCAGAGTGTGCATGGAAAATTGTCTGGCAGCCTCCCTGACAGCAAGCAGTGATAGTGCCCATGAAGGGCACCTTGTTGGGCCCGCCCCTTTCACGGTTATCGCTTCTCGGCCTTTTGGCTAAGATCACGTGTGGATTTCTGTGCGTGGTTTGGGTTGAAAGGAGTGGTGATCGGGGCCCTCTTTACGGGGGGCCCTGGATTGTTGCTGAGCTGCGATCGTGGGTTTTACCTGCAAAAATGAGCGAGAAGGCGCGTGGACTTGAGGACACGGTGCGGATCTACGTTCCTGGCGAGCACCGGGGGACGATCGGACTTGACCAAATCGTTGTGGAGATTCTTCGCAAGCTTGATTACCTACAGGTATGGAATGTATTGGCTATACAGGATTTTCCTAGGCAAGGAATTTATGATATTACTTTTTGTGGTTCTGAGATTTGCCAGAGAGTCTATATGGATCTTGAAGAAATGAAGAGGAAAAGTGAGCCTGCTATAATGAAGAAGATTAAAGTGGAACCGTTATTTATGAATACAACAAAGGTAGTAATTGTCCACATGTATAATCCTAAGGTTTCTGATGAAATGGTTACAAACTTTTTGTTCCGGTATTGCGAGGAAGTGAAATTTATAGGAAGACTTAAGAACAAGTTTGGGTACTTTAATTGTAAGAGAAAGTTTATTGTAAAATTTAAAAAAGATGAAGGAATGCAAGATGGAAGGAAGAGCATACCACAGGTGTTTTCTATCGGAGGAGAGAGAGGTTTCTGCTTTTATGAAGGCCAGTTGCAATATTGTAGAAAGTGCCATGCCTATGGCCATGTGCAGGATTATTGCCCTGAGAAAGGAGAATGTTGCAGAAATTGTGGGAAAACTGGTCATGAAGCAAGTATTTGTACAGAGAAGAAGACATGTGATATCTGTGGAAGTGAGGAACATTTGGCAAGAGGCTGTGATATGTGGTATAAAAAGAAGAGAAGTTATGCTGATGCAGCTGGGAATAGAGGAGAACAAAGAGAAAAAGGGGGAGGGAGGTTTGTTCCTGGAGTTGGTGAGAGTGTGAGTGTGAGTGTTAATGTGGCACAGGTGGCTGAGGAAAGTTCTGTGATAGTGGAGCACATTAGCACTCAGGAGAGGTCAGGGGAGGAGGGTGTTTCCACTGCTGTGACTGGTGAGGAGACAGGTGTGGGAGGTGAATTTACCTTGGTGAAAAAGAAAAAAGCAAAAAAAGTGAAAGTGGTGGAGAAAATTGAGACAGTGTATGGTGATGTTCTTTCTAGTGAAGAGGCTATGGATGATATTGAATGTCCAAACCCAATTGTGGGGGAGGAGGAGGGAATGGAAGTTGTTGGGTCATCTCAGAGATCTCTAACACCTGGTCAGAGAGTTTCTCGCAGTAAGGAAGAAGAGGAGGAGGAAGATGAGGATGTGCAGGTTGTGAATAAAAGGTGTAAGACAGGGAGCTGGTCTGAGGATCAGGAAGCCCTTGTTCTTGGTAGTGATAATGAAATAGACAGGGACTCTAACATAGGGTCGCCTGATTGTTTTGCAAGTTTACATAGGAAAGTTGAAGGCCAAAATGTTAATTTCTAAGTTAAGATGGATTTTAAAGCATTTGGTTTTCTTTTCCTAGTTATTATGACTTTGGTTGTAACAACTATTAATGTAAGAAGTATTGAGTCTGAAATTAGGAGAGCTGCAATTTTTGATATTCTTGAGAATGTTAGAAGTGATGTGATATGTTTACAGGAGTGTGCAATAAAGTCAGCACCTTATGCAAATGAGTGGAAGTGTGGGCAGTCCTTCTGGTCCACATGTGCAGAAAACAAAAATGAAGGTGTTGGGATTTTATTGCGAAACAGGGACATTAAAGTTTTAAATTGCCAAACTTTAGTACCTGGTCGTTGTATTGTTTTAATTTTTGAGGTTTTGGGCCAGAGGATGAGAATTTTTAATGTGTATGCTCCAGCAGAAAAACAAGCACGTTTGTCTTTTTTAGAGTCCCTTAAGTTTTTTATCCCTGGTCGTGAAGATACTATTATTGTTGGCGATTTTAACTGCATTAGATCCGTCAATGATCGTGAGAGCTCTGCTGAGGTTAGAACTGATATTACTTCCAATGTTTTAAATCAAATTATTCAAGACTTGCATTTTACTGATGTTGGACTGATGGTTAGCACTGATGAAAGATATACGTACATATCAGATAGTGGCCGCTGTAAATCCCGGATCGATTACATCCTGGTCTCTGATGGGATTAAGGTGGTCCGGTGCAATCAAATGATGTCAACTTTCTCAGACCACAAGATGGTGTTGGCTGAGATAAGTGTCACAGAGTCCCTTCATTTTGGGAGGGGGCTCTGGAAATTAAATGTAAGTCTATTGGAAGATGAGGAAGTAATGGCTGGTTTTAATCATGTCTTTTTATCCTGTGTTTCTAAACAACCTGATTTTAGTAATGTCTTAGTGTGGTGGGAATGGGCTAAAGGAGAGTTTTCTAATTTCTTTAAGATGTTTTGCATAAAGAGAGCACAAGAGAAGAGGAGGAGTGATGAAAGGCTTGTATCCCGGTTAGAGACTCTCTATAAGTTTAAACGTGTTGGTGTGGAGGTGGAGGATGAGATTGTTAAGGTGAAGGGGGAGATGAAAAAAAGGTTGTTGGAAAAGGGAAGGAATATTGTATATAAGTCTAAAGTGCAGCACCTAGAAGAAAATGAGCAGTGTACACGGTATTTCTTTAAAAAATGTTTTAATGCTAAAGGTGTTTTTAAATCTGTTTTTACCCCTACGGGGGAAGTTTTTGGAGAGGAGATGGTGAAGGAGATTGGCAGATTTTATGAGACACTCTTTAGTAATAAGAGCAGAGCCAGTGAGACGGAGATGAATGATTATTGTAATATTTTGGAGAATAATGTTCCTGTTGAAAAAGTAGATTTTTTGATTGATGATGTTAGTGAAGGGGAGATCAAGCAGGCCCTGGATAAGATGGCCAAAGGGAAGACACCAGGCTGTGATGGTCTCCCCACTGAGTTTTATTCCGCGTTCTGGAATATTTTAAGTAAAGAGTTTACACGGGTGGTGCAATATGTTTTTAACTCAGGTGTTTTAGCTGAATCTATGAAGAAAGGGGTCATAACATTAATTCATAAAAAAGGTGATGGCAGAGATCTTAAAAATTGGAGACCTATAACTTTATTAAATTGTGACTACAAGATAATTGCTAAGATTGTGGCTAATAGACTGAGTGATGTAGTGGACCACCTTGTGGGAGAATACCAAGTTTGTGCAGTACCGAAAAGAAAAATAACAGATAATTTATTGCTTTTAAGAGACTCTATTTATTACAGTAACTTTAACAAGAATGCACTGTTTGTTGAGTCCATAGATTTCGAAAAGGCTTATGATAAGGTTGCACATGATTTTATGTTCATTGCTTTAAAACACTTAGGTATTCCAGAAAAGTTATTATCTGTTATTATGAGTTTTTATCATGGGGTGACAAGTCAGATTTTAGTAAATGGGCATGTGGGGCCTGCTTTTAATGTCTTGTCTGGAGTCAGACAGGGATGCCCACTCTCCCCAATTCTGTTTATATGCGTTATAGAGGGCCTGTTGAAGAATGTGCAGAAAGATAAATGTGTGAGTGGTGTTTTTATTCCAGGTAGTGATGGTAGTAAGTTAAAGGTTTTAAGTTATATGGACGATGTGGTTTTTACTTGTACATCCCAAGCAGATCTCAACAGAGTAAATTTGCATGTGAGGATTTTTTGTTGTGTGGCTGGGATGAATGTGAACTGGGGGAAGTGCCAATTATGCAGTTTTGGGAACCAAGAGAATATAGTAGTGGATGGTGTTAAGGAAAAAGAAGACATTGAAGTGCTAGGAGTGATATTTGATAAAGACCTCAAAGGAAAGAAAAGTTATGAGACTTTGGACAGTAAAATTGAGAAGAAGCTATCCTTCTGGAGGTTAAGGAACTTGTCACTTAAAGGGAAAGTTCTTATCATTAAGTCTGTAATCCTACCGCTTCTCTTGTATACGGCTATGGTGCTTCCTCCAGGGAAGTTATGGACTAGGAGAGTCACAAGGAAGCTTTTTGTGTTCTTCTGGGGGTCTAAGATGGAGAAAATGAGAAGAGAAGAAGTGATGAAGAGTATGAATTTGGGCGGATATAACTTTCCAAACATTGATCTGTTTTTAAAGGTGCACTATTTTCTTTTAATTTTTAAATTGATACAGTGCAATAATAGGGCGGCAGACATGAGTAAATACCTTGCAGGATGGTTGTTTTCCAAATGGGGCTGGTGTGAGAGGGATTTGAGGAGACCCATAGCACATGTGATACCTACCTTCTATGTGCTCCTCAGGTCTTTCAATGATCAATTTGGTTTGAGCTCTTTAGGTGAACCTGATAAAAATAAAATAGAACAAGAAATAAGGAAAAATGAGACATTATATGAAGTACCATTCTGCACTAATGCTCAGTCTGTGAAGATTTGGAAGTTTTTTAAAGTTATTGGACTATCAAACAGACAAAAAGACGTTAGTTGGATGTCCTTTCATGGCTGCCTCCCAACCCGATCTTTTTTAAATGGAAGAGGTTTGAGAATAAGTGACAGATGCCCAAGAGAGGGTTGTGGAGGTAGAGAAGACTTAGTGCACCTTTATTGGGACTGTTTTTATGCAAAAGAATTTTTTATGTTTTTAAAGAAGTTTTTAATCCAACTCACTGGATATAACAGTTTTTCTTTTGAGAAAGTTTTTATTGGTCAAGATCTTAGTAAAAAGGAAGATACACGTACTAATTGGATTCTTTTTTCTGTTTTTAAAGAGGTTTTATGGGACTCACGCAATTTGCTTGTTTTTAAAAATGTTGTTATTTCTCCGAGGGAATTGAAAAGATTGTTTTTAGGAAGGATTTTTACTATCTTTCTACTGGACAAAAAGAGAATTGGTGAAGAAGAAGCGGAGAAAATCTGGATGCATACACGATGGAAACATTTATAAGAAGTACGTAAAGGAGAAAGCTGTAAGTTTTTGACCAATTTCTGTGATTGTTTTTGACATGTTTTTTTGTTTTGTTGTTTGGTCACTTTTTCTTGGCACTCGGTTCCCTTAGTTAGTTTTTTCCGTATGATGTTTTTTCAGATATTGTTTTAAGTGACGAGTCTTGGTAGGTGACCTGATGATCGTCCAAACAATAGTCTGTAACTGAGGAAAAAAAAAAAAAAAAAATCTGTTCTTATCAGTTTAATATCTGATACGTCCCCTATCTGGGGACCATATATTAAATGGATTTTTGAGAACGGGGGCCGATTTCGAAGCTTGCTTCCGTCGCCCTATGCATTGACCCGATATGGCAGTATCTTCGGGTACAGTGCACCACCCCCTTACAGGGTTAAAAAGAAAGATTCCTACTTTCATTGCTACCTGCTTGCTGGCTAGCCAGCTAGCCAGCCCTGTGGGCCTTGCTGCTGCTGCAGCCAAAAAACAAAAGGTGGTGCTGCTGCTGCTTCTGCTGCTTCTGCTTCTGCTTGTGTCTGGCCGCTGTTGGAGCGTCCAGGCACAGGACTTCTGCTGCTGCTGACTAAATGGCCTCCTTAATTGGATCATTTGAGTAGCCAGCACACCTGTGCAGGTAGGGCATGACATGATAGGCAGCTGCCTTGATAGCGGGTGGGTGCTGAATGTTCCTAATTGACAAAATAAGATTAATGCTTATGAAGAAATATAAAATCTCATCCCTTCCCCAATATCGCGCCACACCCCTACCCCTTAATTCCCTGGTTGAACTTGATGGACATATGTCTTTTTTCGACCGTACTAACTATGTAACTATGTAACATAACATGGGGGGGGGGGGGGTCTCCTGGCTGTTCACACAGGTGTGTCATTGCTGTACATTGACCATGCATTGCTTCTGTGGTATTGCAAAGGCAAAGACAAATGCTTCCAGCCATCCATTGCACTAATGGATTGGTCATCAGCTGGCTGTCTATGTCCCGCATCAATATAGACCAAAGTACAGAGGGTTAGGCTATGCTATTGTGCACCTACCTGATGCATCAGAAGGTGCGAGGCCCTTGCTAAATTCTGTGCACAGACTTTGAGATCTATACTTTAGACTGTTTCTAAACCTGCTCCAATATGGACTGACATTCTGGCCTACTTTCAGCCGATGCGACTTGTCTGTCGCTGAACAGTCGCTTTTTATGTATTCAGCACCTATGTATAATGTTGTAAAAATGCTCTAGAAGCTAAAGTCGCAGAAATGTCACACATATTTGGCCTGCAACTTTCTGTGCGACAAATTCAGACAGGAAAAATCAGTATAAATCCTTAGAAAATTATCCCCCAGTGTCTCCATCTGCTGGCGGTATTGAATAAGCATTGCTGCACTGATGGGGTATGCATTAGACGAAAAAAAAGAAGAAAAAGAAGAATAATACGCCCAGAAAAGAGGCGAAAAGGAGAAAAACGTAAAAAAACGTGAAAAAAAAGTAAGAGGAAGAGAAGGGAAAAAAAGGTGGAAATGGGTTTAAAAGTGATTTCGGCGGAGAAATATATATATATATATATATATATATATATATATATATATATACGCGCACACACACACATATATATAAACGTATTCCCCGTTGAGATATTGCAGCCGCTGCTGTGTCCAGGCCCAGGAGCCTTAGCACTGTGCTGTGATGTCACTCAATACCACTGACATCACTAGGTGTAAACAACATCTCTCCTTTGCTGTGTATGTGACTATGGAGCTGTTTGGTGATGTCGTCTATTATGGCCTTCATAGAAGCAACAGGAGATTGTTGCATCCATCTAGAACCCTCAGAACTACAGTGCTATGATGTCACTCACTTCCACAGGCCTTGCAGAGTGTAAACAACAACAACCCAGCTTTGTTGTGTATGTAACCATAGGGATTTGTGATGTCACCTAGAACCTTCACAGCAGCGACAGCTTTATGAGGAGCATCAGCACTGCTCTGCCTGAGCAGAACCATCACCGCCATAGGTTGTCAAATAACCCGGGTTTAACCCACACAGGTAAGTCCAATGGGGTGCAGGCATGTCCTCTATGCTTACAGCTTCCCGTGGGTGTTGGTTTGATACCGTTTGGGGACAGCCAAGGAGGCATCTGCAGGCAACAAAGGTAGGTGTGTGCTTGTGTGTGTGTTTCCTATGCAGATCCTAAGCCCAGTGTCACATGCAAGTAGGAGGAGTAAGAAGGGTTCCTGGCAAATCCGGGTTATGGATTGCATTTAAAAAGGCCCCGTGGGAGTGCAATGGGCCCCTGTCTTGCTGCTTAGCAATAATGGTATGGGTTTAGGTTCTGCTGTGTGTACTGGTGGTTGACTGCCCCCCAGCCCAGAGTGTGCATGGAAAATTGTCTGGCAGCCTCCCTGACAGCAAGCAGTGATAGTGCCCATGAAGGGCACCTTGTTGGGCCCGCCCCTTTCACGGTTATCGCTTCTCGGCCTTTTGGCTAAGATCAAGTGTAGTATCTGTTCTTATCAGTTTTCATGCTGGTGGGGATGGGTGCTGCATGGAGGATGCAGGTGTACCAGGGCTTTCCGGGGCTGGTTCTGAGGAATCAGCTCGACGGCTGCCCCGATGTGACCTGTTCCCTCCGGGTCTCGCCATGAGGCTGAGAGGGTCTAGAGCCGAGGTACTTTTGTGCCTCGGGGAGTGGTGACCCCGAGGTGCCGAAACTCACTGGGAGAATAGGCTCACTGAGTTGAAGCACGGGCACCATAATCTCTTCACCTTGTGGCACTCACCTCTTGATTCCCGGCCTTCTGGCTAGGATCAGAGAAATTTTTATAGATCCGGCCGGATGTCCGGGCAGTATATCTGCACACATTCACTTATTTATTTATTTTTTGTCTCACTGTGTCACTTTTTGCGTGTTGTGTGTTCACAGGATTTGTCAGGATGCGGTAGCCCTTCTGGGTGTCCCTCCTGGCGGTCTAGGGGAGGTGTGTGTGGCCATTAGGTTCCGCACCTCCCTGCAAACACCCCGGGTACTCCTGCTTCGCAGGGTACCTACCGTAATCGGCTCTGCGGGCAGATACCTTGGCTAACGCCAAGGGGGATGCCGGGAGCATTTGTGGTCTCCTAGTAGCTTCGGCGAAAAGGGACATCGAACCTGGAACCTCGCAGGTACCTTTTGGTCCGGAGGCGAAGGGTAAGGTTTGTTGGGGGGCCTCTCTCCTATCGGAGAAGGGCTTGCGATAGACCGCATCCTTTGTGCACGTTTTTTTTAGTGTAACACGTTTGCACTTTTTCTTGCACTTTGGGTGAATCGAAAGCACGTTCCTCGGCTTTAGATAAAAAAAAAAAAAAAAAATCTGTTCTTACTTACCTGGCAGGGGAGATACCATGATCACTAAGGTCTGAAGAACTCCAAGCATTGTGGTAGAGATTTTGCGTAGTACGATTGCAGTACTTTTCGTTCTTATTAGAACCGCATTTCTCTAGAGCATACCACCTGAAGATCGTCTCCTGCCTGCCTCGGAACATCTGAAGAAGGAGAAGTTCTTGAAGACTGCAGCTCCGGAAGAAGCCGACGAAGAACCTGGAAGAAGGGAATCGGCGGTGAATTCCGGAACAGCGGCGAAGAGGAAGGCGGCGCAGAATCTTTTCGAAGAAACTCGCTGCCTCTGGAGAAGGATTTGCATAGCTCCTCCCACTGGGACCGGATCTGCATAGCTCCTCCCACCCGGGAAAGAAGACTTTGCGAAGCCTCTCTCCACAAGCAAGCAAGGAAGCGGAAAAGAGCCTGCTGGAAGAAGCCATGGCCTCAACCAGCAAGTCCACCCAGGAGGCTGCAGGGCAAGGCCTGGAGGTCCAGCCCCAACCACAGCAAGCTTCAACCTCCACCACGGCAAGGCAGAAGGGCGGCAGAATTCCTAACCTGGAAGCTCCAACCCTGGAGCCCTGGATGAGGCAGACTGTTGCCTTGAAGCTCAAGCCCGTGGACGGAAGGGTGCCGGACATGTCCCACGACGTGTTCTGCAAGAAGATGCTGGCGGATCAAGGCTTCCCCACGGCTGACACCCTGGGAATAGTAACCTTCTTTTCGGGAATCTTCTACATCACCTTTGCCACCATTGGGACCTGTAGAAGATACTGGGAGGTGGTGAAAGCGGCGAGTCCCGAATCCCCTTTCTCTCGCTTTGTGGGCAACTGCCTTATTCAAAGAGAGGAGAGGCGGGTGACGGTCTCAATGCGGAACCCACACACCCCAGGCACGGACATCTCGACCTTCCTGAAGCGCTTCTGCACCGTGGTGAGGGAGCCCACCCGCATCCTGAACTCACTCGGATACTGGACCTGCAAGTGGTCTGTGGTCGTCAGACTCAACAAGAACCCTGCTTCTCCAGACGGACTACAGCACCTGCCAACGACATTTTCCTTGGGCAACCCCGCAGGACTTATCTTCTACCCGGACATGCCGCAGACCTGCAGGAGATGTGGCAAGATGGGCCACGAGGGCAAGGACTGTACGGAGGATGCCTGCAGGTATTGCCGTGTGACAGGTCACACGACCAAGGACTGCCCCAAGAGCAAGACCTGCAACCTCTGCGGACTGGCAGCCCACAGCTACAAGGACTGCCCCCAGAGGGAGAGAACATGGGCATCTGTGGCAGCGAGAGCACCGAAGCCAGCCCCAGCTCCGGAGCCAACACCACGGATGGCCAAGCCGACCAAGGAGGGTAAGAAGGCGAAAGCCACCACCCCTGCCCCGTCCCGCCCCTCCCCTGCCCCTTCCGCCCCATCCCCTACCCCTCCCGCCCCATCTCCTGCCCCATCCCGCCCCACCCCCACCCCTGCCCCATCCCGTCCCACCCCTGCCCCATCCCGTCCCACCCCTGCCCCATCCCGTCCCACCCCTGCCCCTCCTGCCCCATCCCGCCCCACCCCTGCCCCCCGTACCCCACCCCGGCCCACCCCTGCCCCCCGTACCCCACCCCGGCCCACCCCTGCCCCGTCCTCCCCTGCCCGGCCCACCCCTGCCCCGTCCTCCCCTGCCCGGCCCACCCCTGCCCCGTCCTCCCCTGCCCGGGCACTCTCTCCTGCCCCCCGCCCCACCCAGCCTCCTTTCTCTCCTGGCCCAGCAGCACCTAACCCCCCTCCAGCTGCTGGTGCCCGCCCTTCGGAGGACTTTCCTGTGCTTCCTCCCCCAGGTACCATACAGAGGAAGAGGAAAGGAAGGGACAACGTATCAGAAGAGTCCCACAAAAGAAAGATAATCGAGACCTGCGAGACCCCTCAAGCTTCAGATGAGGAGGAGGAGATGGAGCAGGTCTGCGAGAGCCTTGAGGCTTCAGAAGAAGAAGAGGTGATGGAGCAGGCCCAAGTGGAGCAGGTCCAAGCAGAGCCAGTCCAAGCTCAATCTATGGAGGAGCTGCTGCAGGACCCAGAGGTTAAGAAAATCCTGGACACTCCGTCCAACACGGTCTACGACGAGTTCTTGGAAGGGCGCTACGAGAAGCCACAAGAGCCGACAGGCGCCAGAGAAGAGGACCCGTCCGACCAGACTGGTAACTAGTATCAGAACTAACCTCTCTTTTTATTCCCATGGCTGATCTCAACATCTTCTGCATTAATGTGAGGAGTATTAGAGCTTGGTTTAGATTTCAGACTGTTCTTACGTTCTTAGATTCCCAGAGGTGTGATGTTTACATGTTGCAGGAATGTGCTTTGTCTGCTTCTAGGTCTTACAACCATCTGGCCAGGCAGTGGCCTCACGGCCCTTCCTACTGGTCTGGTGGGGGCGACAATAGGTCTGCGGGGGTGGCCATCCTGATCAGGGGAGGTAACTTTGCACTTGATTCCGTCCGGGAGCTCGTCTGTGGCAGACTTCTTGTCGCAGACGGTTCCTGGGCGGGTGAGCCCGTGCGGCTCATCAACGTGTATGCCTCCCCTGAGAGGGATGTCCGACTGGAGGTTCTCCAGGCCCTGCGGGCTGAACTCGCCACCACTAGAGCAGTAGTGTTGGGTGGTGACTTCAACTGCCCCATTGAGGTGGACGGGCGCAGTTCTGGCACATCCGCCAACCTGGACGTGACGTCTAAACTGCTGATTGAGATGGTGACGGAGGCATCCTTGCAGGACGTTGTCGGGTCCATCGGGAACGGCTCCGTAAACTATACGTGGAGCCGCCCCGATGGCTCGCTCCGTTCTCGGATAGACTTCATCTTCACTTCGAGAGCAGTCAGAAAGGTGTCGTACTCTATGGTCCCCTGCTTCTTCTCTGACCACAGGGCCATTCGATTCCGGGGGACTCTGGGCCATGGATTCCCACCTGGCCCGGGCTCCTGGAAGTTGAATTGTGCCCTGTTGGAGCAGAGGGAGGTCATGGAGGAACTTAGGGATGCTTACCTTGTATGGCGAAATGACAAATGTCTGTTCAAGTGCATCAGCGATTGGTGGGAATATGTTAAAGTCGAATTCCGTTGTTTCTTTCAGGCAAAAGGCAGACAACAGGCGTGTGCGAAGAAGTGGGACTTGAGGAAACTGCAGCGCGAGCTGCGGTCCCTGCAGGACCTGCTCCAGTGTGGCTGGGACGTCAGGGAGGAGCTGGAGGAGACCAAAAAGAGCTTGAAAAGGCACTTTGAGGAGGAATCCAAGCGAATCGTCTTTCGTTCCAAGGTGGAGAACCTGGAGAAGGGTGAGAAATGTAACTCTTTCTTTTTCAGGAAGCTCCATGCCGGCCACACCCCCCTGACTGAGCTACGAGATGAGACCGGACACATGAGGAGCGGCAAGGAGGAAGTGATGGGGGTCGTCCACGACTTCTACAGCAACCTCTACGCCCCCAAGTCATCCGACCCCGAAGCCGCCGAGAGGTTCCTGTCAGGTGTCACTAACGTTGTTGATCCCGCAGGTGCGGCGGCTATGGACGATCCCTTGACGGTGGGGGAGCTGCTCTCTGCCGCTAAATCCTTTAAGCCCGGCAGGACCCCGGGCAGTGACGGTCTCCCGGCCGAGCTCTACGTAGCGCTGGGTGACCTGATCTGTCCGGACCTGTTGGAGGTGTACAAGGAGGTGGTGGTGGGGGGCAGAATGCCTCCGTCGTTGAGGGAAGGGATGATCACGATCTTGTATAAGCGGAAGGGGGAGAGATGTGACCTGAAAAACTGGCGTCCCATCTCTCTCCTGAACGTGGACTACAAGATCCTCGCCAAGGTGCTGGCCAACAGGCTGAAACCTGTCATGGGGCAAATCGTCCATCCGGACCAGACCTGCAGCATTCCTGGCCGCAGGATTGCCGACAGCCTTGCCCTTGTGAGAGACACGGTCCATTACATCCAGGACCGCGGGGGCCGCGCCGCCCTGGTCAGCTTAGATCAGGAGAAGGCGTTCGACCGTGTCTCCCACGCATTCATGGACAGGGTTTTGCGCAGGCTGGGTCTGGGGAAGATGTTTTGCTCTTTTGTTAACGTTATGTATTTTGACATTTACAGCACGGTGTTGGTGAACGGCTGGAAGACTGACCCCTTTCCTATTCTTTCAGGGGTTAGACAAGGCTGCCCTCTTTCACCTCTCCTTTTTGTTTGTGTTATAGAGCTCTTCGCTGAGACTATCCGGCAGAATGGAGAGATCAGAGGGATCACCGCACCAGGACCAGATCGCCACGAGGTCAAGTGCTCGCTCTACATGGACGACGTGACCGTCTTCTGCGCTGACCAGCGTTCGGTGACTGCACTCGTCCAGACCTGCGAGGACTTCGGCAGAGCTTCGGGGGCAAAAGTCAACTGCGGGAAGTCGGAGGCCATGCTCTTCGGGGAATGGCACCTGGCTTCTTCCGCCCCCTTCCCCTTTGCTGTCAAGCCGGACTTCATTCAAATTCTTGGAGTCTGGTTCGGGAAGGAAGGAGCGGCCCTTAAGTCTTGGCAAGACCGACTAGGAAGGATAAACTCGAAGATCGGACTGTGGAGCTCCAGAAAGCTCACGATGGAAGGCAAGGCACTTGTCCTGCGGAGTGAAGTTTTGCCTGTGCTCCAATATACCGCACAGGCCTGGCCTCCCCATACCACCGTTTGCAAGGCCATCACCCGGACAGTGTTTGGCTTCGTCTGGGGCAAAATGGACAGAGTCAAGAGGACCGTGATGTACAAGGAACCCCGCAAGGGTGGGAAGGGAATACCCGACATCCCCGCTCTGCTGAGGGCCTCCTTTGCATGTGTCACGGTGCAGCGGACTCTTGTAGAAAAGACTGGCTCAGCGGGCAGGTCCATGTCTCGCTTGCTTCTCATGCCCCTCTGGAGACAGCTGGGCTGGGACAAGTGGGACAGCTCCATCCCTTACAACTGGAGCACTCCCTGGTTCTATGGGGATGTTGTCCGGTTTGTGAGGGAGCACCAGCTGGAAGGACTGAAACCAGACCTATGGAAGCCAAAGACAATCCACAAGCTCATCCGAGCTAAGGACTCGACCGAGCTGGTTCCGGGACTCCCCGCAGCCACTGCTGAGACAGTTTGGAACAATGTGGCCTCAAAGCGGCTTACCAATGGACACAAGGACTTGTCGTGGATGGCCGTCATGGGAGGTCTCTCTCTCAGGTCATTCATGCATGCCCGCAACCTGTGCAAGACCCGGTACTGCCCCCGTTGCCCCTACGTGGAGGAAACATCTTTCCACGTGTTTTGGCAGTGCCCCTTTGCACAGGGTCTGTTGGACGCCCTAGAACAGGAACTCAGAGACTCAGTGCCCAGGAGCTGCCTATCGTACCATTCGGTGCTTTACGGCCTGTTCCCTGGGACCCACGACGTGGAGGCCATCCAGGAGGCCTGGCGCCTTATGAACTGTTTTAAGGACGCAGTGTGGCTTGCCAGGAACCGCCTCGTGATCAACAGGGAAAACATGTCCGTCCGGGACTGCCGCAGGTTCATCAAGAACCTGCTTAGAGACTATTCCATCTTGGACAGCTCGGCCGTTGATGAGGAAGAAGAGGAGTGAAGACCCCTCTCCTTCTCCCATGTCTCCCTGAAGATACAGCCCAACAGTTTGGCCCTGTGATCCGCCCCCTCCCTACCCCCACATAGTCGCCCACACCCCTACCCCGATCACAGATTGTATTATTTGGTTTTTGTTTGATCTCTTGTGCCTTTATATTGCAGGATTGAGCTGAATGTTAGAGTAGCATGGTGTGCGATGTATAGCTTAGGGAACCTTTGCTGTGTATTGTACTATCATGCTTTGTGTGACTGTAATTTATTGTACGACTTGTAATGACTGAACGGAAAATAAAGCTCTTTCAATCAAAAAAAAAAAAAAAAATCTGTTCTTATCAGTTTAATATCTGATACGTCCCCTATCTGGGGACCATATATTAAATGGATTTTTGAGAACGGGGGCCGATTTCGAAGCTTGCTTCTGTCGCCCTATGCATTGACCCGATATGGCAGTATCTTCGGGTACAGTGCACCACCCCCTTACAGGGTTAAAAAGAAAGATTCCTACTTTCATTGCTACCTGCTTGCTGGCTAGCCAGCTAGCCAGCCCTGTGGGCCTTGCTGCTGCTGCAGCCAAAAAACAAAAGGTGGTGCTGCTGCTGCTTCTGCTGCTTCTGCTGCTTCTGCTTGTGTCTGGCCGCTGTTGGAGCGTCCAGGCACAGGACTTCTGCTGCTGCTGACTAAATGGCCTCCTTAATTGGATCATTTGAGTAGCCAGCACACCTGTGCAGGTAGGGCATGACATGATAGGCAGCTGCCTTGATAGCGGGTGGGTGCTGAATGTTCCTAATTGACAAAATAAGATTAATGCTTATGAAGAAATATAAAATCTCATCCCTTCCCCAATATCGCGCCACACCCCTACCCCTTAATTCCCTGGTTGAACTTGATGGACATATGTCTTTTTTCGACCGTACTAACTATGTAACTATGTAACATAACATGGGGGGGGGTCTCCTGGCTGTTCACACAGGTGTGTCATTGCTGTACATTGACCATGCATTGCTTCTGTGGTATTGCAAAGGCAAAGACAAATGCTTCCAGCCATCCATTGCACTAATGGATTGGTCATCAGCTGGCTGTCTATGTCCCGCATCAATATAGACCAAAGTACAGAGGGTTAGGCTATGCTATTGTGCACCTACCTGATGCATCAGAAGGTGCGAGGCCCTTGCTAAATTCTGTGCACAGACTTTGAGATCTATACTTTAGACTGTATCTAAACCTGCTCCAACATGGACTGACATTCTGGCCTACTTTCAGCCGATGCGACTTGTCTGTCGCTGAACAGTCGCTTTTTATGTATTCAGCACCTATGTATAATGTTGTAAAAATGCTCTAGAAGCTAAAGTCGCAGAAATGTCACACATATTTGGCCTGCAACTTTCTGTGCGACAAATTCAGACAGGAAAAATCAGTATAAATCCTTAGAAAATTATCCCCCAGTGTCTCCATCTGCTGGCGGTATTGAATAAGCATTGCTGCACTGATGGGGTATGCATTAGACGAAAAAAAAGAAGAAAAAGAAGAATAATACGCCCAGAAAAGAGGCGAAAAGGAGAAAAACGTAAAAAAACGTGAAAAAAAAGTAAGAGGAAGAGAAGGGAAAAAAAGGTGGAAATGGGTTTAAAAGTGATTTCGGCGGAGAAATATATATATATATATATATATATATATATATATATATATACACGCGCACACACACACATATATATAAACGTATTCTCCGTTGAGATATTGCAGCCGCTGCTGTGTCCAGGCCCAGGAGCCTTAGCACTGTGCTGTGATGTCACTCAATACCACTGACATCACTAGGTGTAAACAACATCTCTCCTTTGCTGTGTATGTGACTATGGAGCTGTTTGGTGATGTCGTCTATTATGGCCTTCATAGAAGCAACAGGAGATTGTTGCATCCATCTAGAACCCTCAGAACTACAGTGCTATGATGTCACTCACTTCCACAGGCCTTGCAGAGTGTAAACAACAACAACCCAGCTTTGTTGTGTATGTAACCATAGGGATTTGTGATGTCACCTAGAACCTTCAAAGCAGCGACAGCTTTATGAGGAGCATCAGCACTGCTCTGCCTGAGCAGAACCATCACCGCCATAGGTTGTCAAATAACCCGGGTTTAACCCACACAAGTAAGTCCAATGGGGTGCAGGCATGTCCTCTATGCTTACAGCTTCCCGTGGGTGTTGGTTTGATACCGTTTGGGGACAGCCAAGGAGGCATCTGCAGGCAACAAAGGTAGGTGTGTGCTTGTGTGTGTGTTTCCTATGCAGATCCTAAGCCCAGTGTCACATGCAAGTAGGAGGAGTAAGAAGGGTTCCTGGCAAATCCGGGTTATGGATTGCATTTAAAAAGGCCCCGTGGGAGTGCAATGGGCCCCTGTCTTGCTGCTTAGCAATAATGGTATGGGTTTAGGTTCTGCTGTGTGTACTGGTGGTTGACTGCCCCCCAGCCCAGAGTGTGCATGGAAAATTGTCTGGCAGCCTCCCTGACAGCAAGCAGTGATAGTGCCCATGAAGGGCACCTTGTTGGGCCCGCCCCTTTCACGGTTATCGCTTCTCGGCCTTTTGGCTAAGATCTTGTATCTTGTCAAGGGGCTCTGAGTTCGTCGAACCTTCGGCCTTGAGGCATCGGCGGTTTTTTAGCCGTCTTAAGCCTCATGCTGCTATAGGAGGAGGACTTACAAAGAACGGGAAGGCGATCCCCCATGGCGACCCTTAGGTTTGCTGCGCATACTGAAACTCGGATTAAGAACACCTTCCGTATTGAAGTGGATGAGGAGAAAAAGGAGAAGATGACTTTGGAATTTTTTGTCAAGAGAATTATGCTGGATTTATTGCACATTCAGAGAGAAGATGTGTTTTGCCTAAAAGACCCAGGTAAAGGACTTTTCATTCTTACCTTGACTTCCGCATCTGCATGTGACCATATGTTTGAGAAAGTTCGGGAGCTTGCCAATGAGGAGGATATGAAAGGACTTGTTTTCATTGCTCTATATTCTAATGGCGATGTTCCACTGGTGGTTACTATGCACGATCCATACGTGGATATAAGAGACATTGTCTTATTTTTAAACCAATATTGTGCGGAAGTCAAATACTCTCATAAAATAATGAATGCAATGGACTTTTGGACTGGAAAGCATAAGTTTGCTGTTAAGTTCAGAGAAGATGTGAGAGGAATTGGAGGTCTGTGTCGCCCACCTGCAAATTTTTTAATTGGGCGTAAACGTGGCTATTTATTCTACCCTGGGATGCCGTATTATTGCAGGAAATGCCATGAATATGGTCATACACAAGAATCTTGCAAAGAGGAAGTGGTTATTTGCAAAAGATGTGGCCAAAAAGGCCACACCACTTTGGACTGTCAAAATGAGATTCTGTGTAATGTGTGTAAGCAGAAAGGACACGCTTTTAAGGATTGTCCTCAACGCTCCTGGGCCAATATTGTGGCTACGTCGGCTGGTCCCTCGATGAGGAAGAGCTCCATGGATGCTGTGCCTGTGCCTAAGACCCACACCCTGAAAGTGATGCCTGAGTCTTCTGCTACCGGAATTCCTGTGATACCTGCTGTGGCTCATGTCTCCAAAAGCATTGTGTCCCCGGGGAAGGTCGTGGGACCTGAGACAGAAGTGAGGGGTTCTCCTCTCATGGAAGTTGAGGGTCCTGGACCGCCCAGAAGGGATACAGAGGAGATGGATGTAGAAGAACGGCGAAAGAGGAAAAGCAGAGACCGGAAAGAGGAAAAGGGCCTTAACATCAAAAGGAGTGGTCGAGTTAGTGCGGACGAGGGGAACGTGGAGATTGTCTGCCAAAAGGTTATAACAGCATCCGACCCTGTTAATATTGAGGAATTTGTGTCACCACCTACAGATTGGGGTTCTTTGTCTGAGGATAATGAATGACCCAGGAGCTACCAAGTGTTAATATCTCCTCCTTCAATGTGAGGAGTTTGAAGAGCCCAGAGAGGAGGGCTGCTTTATTTTCTTTCTTGTCTTCTTTGCCTACAGACATTTTATTTTTACAGGAATGTGCCATTGATTATGATATCAATTATTCATCTTTGAGATCTGAATGGACTCTTGGCCCGTCTGTGTGGTCAGGGGATAATGAGAGGAAAGTGACTGGTGTTGGCATA
>NW_026607887.1:0-105972 GCF_029499605.1 Hyla sarda | reverse complement strand
AGTATACAGCCTCCTATATACAGAGATCACTAATATACAGTACAGTGTACAGCCTCCTATATACAGAGCTCACTAATATACAGTACAGTATACAGCCTCCTATATACAGAGCTCACTAATATACAGTACAGTATACAGCCTCCCTATATACAGAGCTCACTAATATACAGTACAGTGTACAGCCTCCCTATATACAGAGCTCACTAATATACAGCACAGTATACAGCCTCCTATATACAGAGCTCACTAATATACAGTACAGTATACAGCCTCCTATATACAGAGCTCACTAATATACAGTACAGTATACAGCCTCCTATATACAGAGCTCACTAATATACAGTACAGTATACAGCCTCCTATATACAGAGCTCACTAATATACAGTACAGTATACAGCCTCCTATATACAGAGCTCACTAATATACAGTACAGTATACAGCCTCCCTATATACAGAGCTCACTAATATACAGTACAGTATACAGCCTCCTATATACAGAGCTCACTAATATACAGTACAGTATACAGCCTCCCTATATACAGAGCTCACTAATATACAGTACAGTATACAGCCTCCCTATATACAGAGATCACTAATATACAGTACAGTATACAGCCTCCTATATACAGAGCTCACTAATATACAGTACAGTATACAGCCTCCTATATACAGAGCGCCCTAATATACAGTACAGTATACAGCCTCCCTATATACAGAGCTCACTAATATACAGTACAGTATACAGCCTCCCTATATACAGAGCTCACTAATATACAGTACAGTATACAGCCTCCCTATATACAGAGCTCACTAATATACAGTACAGTATACAGCCTCCTATATACAGAGATCACTAATATACAGTACAGTGTACAGCCTCCCTATATACAGAGATCACTAATATACAGTACAGTATACAGCCTCCCTATATACAGAGCTCACTAATATACAGTACAGTATACAGCCCCTATATACAGAGCTCACTAATATACAGTACAGTATACAGCCTCCCTATATACAGAGCTCACTAATATACAGTACAGTATACAGCCTCCCTATATACAGAGCGCCCTAATATACAGTACAGTGTACAGCCTCCTATATACAGAGCTCACTAATATACAGTACAGTATACAGCCTCCCTATATACAGAGCTCACTAATATACAGTACAGTATACAGCCTCCTATATACAGAGATCACTAATATAGAGTACAGTATACAGCCTCCTATATACAGAGCTCACTAATATACAGTACAGTATACAGCCTCCCTCTATACAGAGCTCACTAATATACAGTACAGTATACAGCCTCCTATATACAAAGCTCACTAATATACAGTACAGTATACAGCCTCCTATATACAGAGATCACTAATATACAGTACAGTATACAGCCTCCTATATACAGAACTCACTAATATACA
The DNA here is from genome assembly GCF_029499605.1 of Hyla sarda. NCBI lineage: Eukaryota > Metazoa > Chordata > Amphibia > Anura > Hylidae > Hyla > Hyla sarda. Next base: position 104,544 of record NW_026607887.1, on the reverse strand, counting down.
GTACAGTATACAGCCTCCTATATCCAGAGCTCACTAATATACAGTACAGTATACAGCCTCCCTATATACAGAGCTCACTAATATACAGTACAGTATACAGCCTCCCTATATACAGAGCTCACTAATATACAATACAGTATACAGCCTCCTATATACAGAGATCACTAATATACAGTACAGTATACAGCCTCCTATATACAGAGATCACTAATATACAGTACAGTGTACAGCCTCCCTATATACAGAGCTCACTAATATACAGTACAGTATACAGCCTCCTATATACAGAGATCACTAATATACAGTACAGTATACAGCCTCCTATATACAGAGATCACTAATATACAGTACAGTATACAGCCTCCTATATACAGAGATCACTAATATACAGTACATTATACAGCCTCCCTATATACAGAGCGCACTAATATACAGTACAGTATACAGCCTCCTATATACAGAGCTCACTAATATACAGTACAGTATACAGCCTCCTATATACAGAGCTCACTAATATACAGTACAGTATACAGCCTCCCTATATACAGAGCTCACTAATATACAGTACAATATACAGCCTCCCTATATACAGAGCTCACTAATATACAGTACAGTATACAGCCTCCTATATACAGAGCTCACTAATATACAGTACAGTATACAGCCTCCCTATATACAGAGCTCACTAATATACAGTACAGTATACAGCCTCCTATATACAGAGCTCACTAATATACAGTACAGTATACAGCCTCCTATATACAGAGCTCACTAATATACAGTACAGTATACAGCCTTCCTATATACAGAGATCACTAATATACAGTACAGTATACAGCCTCCCTATATACAGAGCTCACTAATATACAGTACAGTATACAGCCTCCTATATACAGAGCTCACTAATATACAGTACAGTATACAGCCTCCTATATACAGTACAGTATACAGCCTCCTATATACAGAGCGCCCTAATATACAGTACAGTATACAGCCTCCTATATACAGAGCTCACTAATATACAGTACAGTATACAGCCTCCTATATACAGAGCTCACTAATATACAGTACAGTATACAGCCCCTATATACAGAGCTCACTAATATACAGTACAGTATACAGTCTCCTATATACAGAGATCACTAATATACAGTACAGTATACAGCCTCCTATATACAGAGCTCACTAATATACAGTACAGTATACAGCCTCCCTATATACAGAGCTCACTAATATACAGTACAGTATACAGCCTCCTATATACAGAGATCACTAATATACAGTACAGTATACAGCCTCCTATATACAGAGCTCACTAATATACAGTACAGTATACAGCCTCCTATATACAGAGATCACTAATATACAGTACAGTATACAGCCTCCCTATATACAGAGCTCACTAATATACAGTACAGTATACAGCCTCCCTATATACAGAGCTCACTAATATACAGTACAGTATACAGCCTCCTATATACAGAGCTCACTAATATACAGTACAGTATACAGCCTCCCTATATACAGAGCTCACTAATATACAGTACAGTATACACCCTCCCTATATACAGAGATCACTAATATACAGTACAATGTACAGCCTCCTATATACAGAGCTCACTAATATACAGTACAGTATACACCCTCCCTATATACAGAGCTCACTAATATACAGTACAGTATACAGCCTCCCTATATACAGAGCTCACTAATATACAGTACAGTATACAGCCTCCTATATACAGAGCTCACTAATATACAGTACAGTATACAGCCTCCTATATACAGAGCTCACTAATATACAGTACAGTAAACAGCCTCCTTATATACAGAGCTCACTAATATACAGTACAGTATACAGCCTCCCTATATACAGAGCTCACTAATATACAGTACAGTATACTACTATATACACCCTGCCCTTATATACAGAGTTCCTATATACACCCTGCCCTTATATACAGAGTTCCTATATACACCCTGCCCTTATATACAGAGTTCCTATATACACCCTGCCCTTATATACAGTGTTCCTATATACACCCTGCCCTTGTACACAGAGCTTCTATATACACCCTGCCCTTATATACAGAGTTCCCATATACACCCATCCCTTATATACAGAGCTCCTATATGCACCCTGCCCTTATATACAGAGCCCCTATATACACCCTGCCCTTATATACAGAATTCCTATATACACCCATCCCTTATATACAGAGCTCCTATATGCACCCTGCCCTTATATACAGAGCTCCTATATACACCCTTCCCTTATATACAGAGCTCCTATATACACCCTGCTGTTATATACAGAGCTCCTATATACACCCATACCTTATATACAGAGCTCCTATATACACCCTACCCTTATATACAGAGCTCCTATATACACCCATACCTTATATACAGAGTTCCTATGTACACCCTGCCCTTATATACAGAGCTCCTATATACACCCATATCTTATATACAGAGCTCCTATATACACCCATACCTTATATACAGAGCTCCTATATACACCCATACCTTATATACAGAGCTCCTATATACACCCTGCCCTTATATACAGAGCTCCTATATACACCCTGCCCTTATATACAGAGCTCCTATATACACCCTACCCTTATATACAGAGTTCCTATATACACCCTCCCTTATATACAGAGTTCCTATATACACCCTGCCCTTATATACAGAGCTCCTATATACAACCTGCCCTTATATACAGAGCTCCTATATACACCCTGCCCTTATATACAGAGCTCCTATATACACCCTGCCCTTATATACAGAGTTCCTATATACACCCTGCCCTTATATACAGAGCTCCTATATACACCCTGCCCTTATATACAGAGCTCCTATATACACCCTGCCCTTATATACAGAGCTCCTATATACACCCTGCCCTTATATACAGAGTTCCTATATACACCCTGCCCTTATATACAGAGCTCCTATATACACCCTGCCCTTATATACAGAGTTCCTATATACACCCTACCCTTATATGCAGAGCTCCTATATACACCCATACCTTATATACAGAGCTCCTATATACACCCATACCTTATATACAGAGCTCCTATATACACCCTTCCCTTATATACAGAGCTCCCATATACACCCTGCCCTTATATACAGAGTTCCTTTATACACCCTCCCTTATATACAGAGTTCCTATATACACCCTGCCCTTATATACATAGTTCCTATATACACCCTGCCCTTATATACAGAGTTCCTATATACACCCTTCCCTTATATACAGAGCTCCTATGTACACCCTGCCCTTATTTACAGAGCTCCTATATACACCCTGCCCTTATATACAGAGTTCCTATATACACCCTGCCCTTATATACAGTGTTCCTATATACACCCTGCCCTTATATACAGTGTTCCTATATACACCCATATCTTATATACAGAGCTCCTATATACACCCTTCCCTTATATACAGAGCTCCAATATACACTCATACCTTATATACAGAGCTCCTATATACACCCATACCTTATATACAGATTTCCCATATAAACCCTTCCCTTATATACATAGCTCCTATATACACCCTGCCCTTATATACAGAGCTCTATACACCCTGCCCTTATATACAGAGTTCCTATATACACCCTGCCCTTATATACAGACTTCCTATATACACCCTCCCTTATATACAGAGTTCCTATATACACCCTGCCCTTATATACAGAGTTCCTATATACACCCTGCCCTTATATACAGAATTCCTATATACACCTGCCCTTATATACAGAGTTCCTATATACACCCTTCCCTTATATACAGAGCTCCTATATACACCCTGCCCTTATATACAGAGCTCCTATATACACCCTGCCCTTATATACAGAGCTCCTATATACACCCTGCCCTTATATACAGAGTTCCTATATACACCCTGCCCTTATACACAGAGCTCCTATATACACCCTGCCCTTATATACAGAGCTCCTATATACACCCTCCCTTATATACAGAGTTCCTATATACACCCTCCCTTATATACAGAGTTCCTATATACACCCTGCCCTTATATACAGAGTTCATATATACACCCTGCCCTTATATACAGAATTCCTATATACACCTGCCCTTATATACAGAGTTCCTATATACACCCTTCCCTTATATACAGAGCTCCTATATACACCCTGCCCTTATATACAGAGCTCCTATATACACCCTGTCCTTATATATAGAGCTCCTATATACACCCTGCCCTTATATACAGAGTTCCTATATACACCCTGCCCTTATATACAGAGCTCCTATATACACCCTGCCCTTATATACAGAGCTCCTATATACACCCTGCCCTTATTTACAGTGTTCCTATATACACCCTACCCTTATATAGTGTTCCTATTTACACCCTGCCCTTATATACAGAGCTCCTATATACACCCTGCCCTTATATACAGAGTTCCTATATACACCCTCCCTTATATACAGAGTTGCTATATACACCCTGCCCTTATATACAGAGTTGCTATATACACCCTGGGGGGATTCATCAATCTATATAGACCATTTTTAAGTGTATTTTTTCAGGCAAAATCTTGCGCAATGATATTTTCTGCGTTATTTTTGTGCGTTTTTTTTTTTTTGGGGGGGTGTCTCCTTCTCACGATGTCCTCCCCCTTCGGTTGTACCGTGGAGCCATTTTTCCGGTAAACATCGATTTACTAACTGCGTTTTTTGTTTTTTTTTGGATGCAGAAAAAGAACGCGTCTCACTTTTTTGTACAAATATACATCACCTCGGAGGACACGCACCAAAGTGTCTATTTTTACACAGTAAGGACTACAACTCCCATCATGGACAGACTCTGCTTTTATATACACTGACATAATTCATAATCCCCCCCGCCGGAACACGGGAGCTCTGATTGGCCAATAGCTATCCACCAATCAGAGCTCCCCTCTCCCGGTGGCGGGGATTATGAATTATGTCAGTGTATATAAAAGCGGCGGAGCGCAGTGTAGACGCATGTACCGCCGCCCTTTTAACTTAAATGCGGATCGCAGCAGATCATTCTCTGGAGATCTGTTGCGATCCGCATTTATTACTATACAATCCGGCGGTACATGCGTCTACACTGCGCTGCCACTGACTCCTATATACAGGTCTCTGTCCCATGATAGGAGTAGTAGTCCAAGGGCGGAGGGACAGATCTCTGGTCACATGCGTTTTGCATAATGGGAACAGAGCCTTTCTGACACTGTGTTCCCAAACAGGGAGACTCCAGCTGTTGCTTAATTACAGCCCTCCATGATGGAAGTTGTAGTTTAGTAACAATTGGAGGATCCCTGTTTAGGAACACGCTGCATTATATGCGCTCTTCACAGGGGAGAGCGCAAAAAATGTACTAACCCATATTTCTTGTTTTTCTTTTCTTCTCATTTCAGATACATGAATGCGGAGGGCGAAGTCAGATTCGGTGGACTGCGACGATGACCAGCGGTTTTTTGTATTTCAATAAAATGGTGAACGAGGGCTGTGAGGGGGGGGGGGGCTTTAAATAAAAAAAAAATTTCAATGTGTCTTTTTTTTCAATGTTTTTTATAATTGAATTTTCAGGGTTAGTAGTGGAAGCTGTCATATAGATGGAATCCATTACTAAGCCGGGGCTGGGCATTGGCCCCAAAATCAGCTAGCGCTAACTTCCAATTATTACCTCGGTACCCACCGCCACAGGGGTGCCGGGAAGAGCCGATACCAACAGGCCCGGAGCGTCAAAATGGTGCTCCTGGACCTAGAAGGAGTGTGCGGTAGAGAAGGAGTGTGTGGTATAGGAGGAGTGCACGGTAGAGGAGGAGTGTGCGGTAGAGAAGGAGTGTGTGGTAGAGAAGGAGTGTGTGGTAGAGAAGGAGTGTACGGTAGAGAAGAGGTGTATGGTACAGAAGGAGTGTACGGTAGAGAAGGAGTGTACGGTAGAGAAGGAGTGTAGGGTAGAGGAGGAGTGTACGGTAGAGAATGAGTGTACGGTAGAGAAGGAGTGTAGGGTAGAGAAGGAGTGTACGGTAGAGAAGGAGTGTAGGGTAGAGGAGGAGTGTACGGTAGAGAAGGAGTGTACGGTAGAGAAGGAGTGTAGGGTAGAGGAGGAGTGTACGGTAGAGAAGGAGTGTACGGTAGAGAAGGAGCGCACGGTAGAGAAGGAGTGTACGGTAGAGGAGGAGTGTAGGGTAGAGGAGGAGTGTACGGTAGAGAAGGAGTGTACGGTAGAGAAGAGGTGTACGGTACAGAAGGAGTGTACGGTAGAGAAGGAGTGTACGGTAGAGAAGGAGTGTACGGTAGAGAAGGAGTGTAGGGTAGAGGAGGAGTGTACGGTAGAGAATGAGTGTACGGTAGAGAAGGAGTGTAGGGTAGAGGAGGAGTGTACGGTAGAGAAGGAGTGTACGGTAGAGAAGGAGTGCACGGTAGAGAAGGAGTGTACGGTAGAGGAGGAGTGTACAGTAGAGGAGGAGTGTACGGTAGAGAAGGAGTGTAGGGTAGAGGAGGAGTGTACGGTAGAGAAGAGGTGTACGGTAGAGAAGGAGTGTACGGTAGAGAAGGAGTGTACGGTAGAGAAGGAGTGTAGGGTAGAGGAGGAGTGTACGGTAGAGAAGGAGTATGCGGTAGAGGAGCATACGGTAGAGAAGGAGCGTACGGTAGAGAAGGAGTGTAGGGTAGAGGAGGAGTGTACGGTAGAGAATGAGTGTACGGTAGAGAAGGAGTGTAGGGTAGAGGAGGAGTGTACGGTAGAGAAGGAGTGTACGGTAGAGAAGCCGCGCATGGTAGAGAAGGAGTGTACGGTAGAGGAGGAGTGTACAGTAGAGGAGGAGTGTACAGTAGAGGAAGAGTGTACGGTAGAGAAGGAGTGTACGGTAGAGAAGGAGTATGCGGTAGAGGAGCATACGGTAGAGAAGGAGCGTACGGTAGAGAAGGAGTGTACAGTAGAGGAGGAGTGTACGGTAGAGAAGGAGTGTACGGTAGAGAAGGAGTGTGCGGTAGAGAAGGAGTGTACAGTAGAGGAGGAGTGTACGATAGAGAAGGAGTGTACGGTAGAGAAGGAGTGTGCGGTAGAGGAGCATACGGTAGAGAAGGAGCGTACGGTAGAGAAGGAGTGTACGGTAGAGAAGGAGTGTACGGTAGAGGAGGAGTGTACGGTTGAGAAGGAGTGTACGGTAGAGAAGGAGTGTACGGTAGAGAAGGAGTGTATGGTAGAGAAAGAGAGCACGGTACAGAAGGATTGTGCGGTAGAGAAGGAGTGTACGGTAGAGAAGGAGTGCACGGTAGAGAAAGAGTGTACGGTAGAGAAGGAGTGTGCAGTAGAGGAGCATACGGTAGAGAAGGAGCGTACGGTAGAGAAGGAGCATACGGCAGAGAAGGAGCATACGGTAGAGAAGGAGTGCACATAGAAAAGGAGTGTACGGTAGAGGAGGAGTGTACGGTACAGAAGGAGTGTGCGGTAGAGAAGGTGTGTGCGGTAGAGAAGGAGTGTACGGTAGAGAAGGAGTGCACGTTAGAGAAGGAGTGTACAGTAGAGAAGGAGTGTGCGGTAGAGAAGGAGTGTACGGTAGAGAAGGAGTGTACGGTAGAGGAGGAGTGTACGGTAGAGGAGGAGTGTACGGCAGAGAAGGAGTGTGCGGTAGAGGAGCATACGGCAGAGAAGGAGTATACGGTAGAGAAGGAGTGCACGTAGAGAAGGAGTGTACGGTAGAGGAGGAATGTACGGTAGAGAAGGAGTGTGCGGTAGAGAAGGTGTGTGCGGTAGAGAAGGAGTGTACGGTAGAGAAGGAGTGTATGGTAGAGGAGTGTACAGTAGAGAAGGAGTGTGCGGTAGAGAAGGAGTGTACGGTAGAGGAGGAGTGTACGGTAGGGAAGGAGTGTACGGTAGAGAAGGAGCGTATGGTAGAGAAGAAGCGCACGGTAGAGGAGGCGTGTACGGTAGAGAAGGAGTGTACGGTAGAGAAGGAGTGTACGGTAGAGAAGGAGTGTACAGTAGAGAAGGAGTGTACGGTGGAGAAGGAGCGCACAGTAGAGAAGGAGTGTACAGTAGAGAAGGAGTGTACGGTAGAGGAGGAGTGTACGGTAGAGAAGGAATGTACGGTGGAGAAGGAGTGCACGTTAGAGACGGAGTGTACGGTAGAGAAGGAGCGTACGGTAGAGAAGGAGCGTACGGTAGAGAAGGAGTGTACAGTAGAGAAGGAGTGTACAGTAGAGAAGGAGCGTACGGTAGAGGAGGAGTGTACGGTAGAGAAGGAGCGTACGGTAGAGAAGGAGCGTACGGTAGAGAAGGAGTGTACAGTAGAGAAGGAGCGTACGGTAGAGGAGGAGTGTACGGTAGAGAAGGAGCGTACAGTAGAGAAGAGGTGTATGGTAGAGAAGGAGTGTACGGTAGAGAAGGAGTGTACGGTAGAGGAGTGTACGGTAGAGGAGGAGTGTACGGTAGAGGAGGAGTGTACGGTAGAGAAGAGGTGTACGGTAGAGGAGGAGTGTACGGTAGAGAAGGAGTGTAGGGTAGAGGAGGAGTGTACGGTAGAGAAGGAGTGTACGGTAGAGAAGCCGCGCATGGTAGAGAAGGAGTGTACGGTAGAGGAGGAGTGTACAGTAGAGGAGGAGTGTACAGTAGAGGAAGAGTGTACGGTAGAGAAGGAGTGTACGGTAGAGAAGGAGTATGCGGTAGAGGAGCATACGGTAGAGAAGGAGCGTACGGTAGAGAAGGAGTGTACAGTAGAGGAGGAGTGTACGGTAGAGAAGGAGTGTACGGTAGAGAAGGAGTGTGCGGTAGAGAAGGAGTGTACAGTAGAGGAGGAGTGTACGATAGAGAAGGAGTGTACGGTAGAGAAGGAGTGTGCGGTAGAGGAGCATACGGTAGAGAAGGAGCGTACGGTAGAGAAGGAGTGTACGGTAGAGAAGGAGTGTACGGTAGAGGAGGAGTGTACGGTAGAGAAGGAGTGTACGGTAGAGAAGGAGTGTACGGTAGAGAAGGAGTGTATGGTAGAGAAAGAGAGCACGGTACAGAAGGATTGTGCGGTAGAGAAGGAGTGTACGGTAGAGAAGGAGTGCACGGTAGAGAAAGAGTGTACGGTAGAGAAGGAGTGTGCGGTAGAGGAGCATACGGTAGAGAAGGAGCGTACGGTAGAGAAGGAGCATACGGCAGAGAAGGAGCATACGGTAGAGAAGGAGTGCACATAGAAAAGGAGTGTACGGTAGAGGAGGAGTGTACGGTACAGAAGGAGTGTGCGGTAGAGAAGGTGTGTGCGGTAGAGAAGGAGTGTACGGTAGAGAAGGAGTGCACGTTAGAGAAGCAGTGTACAGTAGAGAAGGAGTGTGCGGTAGAGAAGGAGTGTACGGTAGAGAAGGAGTGTACGGTAGAGGAGGAGTGTACGGTAGAGGAGGAGTGTACGGCAGAGAAGGAGTGTGCGGTAGAGGAGCATACGGCAGAGAAGGAGTATACGGTAGAGAAGGAGTGCACGTAGAGAAGGAGTGTACGGTAGAGGAGGAATGTACGGTAGAGAAGGAGTGTGCGGTAGAGAAGGTGTGTGCGGTAGAGAAGGAGTGTACGGTAGAGAAGGAGTGTATGGTAGAGGAGTGTACAGTAGAGAAGGAGTGTGCGGTAGAGAAGGAGTGTACGGTAGAGAAGGAGTGTACGGTAGAGAAGGAGTGTACAGTAGAGAAGGAGTGTACGGTGGAGAAGGAGCGCACAGTAGAGAAGGAGTGTACAGTAGAGAAGGAGTGTACGGTAGAGGAGGAGTGCACGGTAGAGAAGGAGTGTACGGTGGAGAAGGAGTGCACGTTAGAGACGGAGTGTACGGTAGAGAAGGAGCGTACGGTAGAGAAGGAGCGTACGGTAGAGAAGGAGTGTACAGTAGAGAAGGAGTGTACAGTAGAGAAGGAGCGTACGGTAGAGGAGGAGTGTACGGTAGAGAAGGAGCGTACGGTAGAGAAGGAGCGTACGGTAGAGAAGGAGTGTACAGTAGAGAAGGAGCGTACGGTAGAGGAGGAGTGTACGGTAGAGAAGGAGCGTACAGTAGAGAAGAGGTGTATGGTAGAGAAGGCGTGTACGGTAGAGAAGGAGTGTACGGTAGAGGAGTGTACGGTAGAGGAGGAGTGTACGGTAGAGGAGGAGTGTACGGTAGAGAAGAGGTGTACGGTAGAGGAGGAGTGTACGGTAGAGAAGGAGTGTACGGTAGAGAAGGAGCGTACGGCAGAGAAGGAGTATTCGGTGGAGAAGGAGTGTACGGTAGAGAAGGAGTGTACGGTAGAGAAGGAGCGTACGGTAGAGGAGGAGTGTACGGTAGAGGAGGAGTGTACGGTAGAGAAGAGGTGTACGGTAGAGGAGTGCACGGTAGAAAAGGAGTGTACGGCAGAGAAGGAGTGTACGGTAGAGAAGGAGTGTACGGTAGAGAAGGAGCGTACGGCAGAGAAGGAGTGTACAGAGGAGAAGGAGTGTAGGGTAGAGAAGGAGTGTGCGGTAGAGGAGGAGTGTACGGTAGAGAAGGAGTGTACAGTAGAGAAGGAGTGTACGGTAGAGAAGGAGTGTACGGTAGAGAAGGAGTGTACGGTGGAGAAGGAGCGTACGGTAGAGGAGGAGTGTACGGTAGAGAAGGAGTGTACGGTAGAGAACGAGTGTACGGTGGAGAAGGAGTGTACGGTAGAGAAGGAGTGTACGGTGCAGAAGGAGCGTACGTAAGAGAAGGAGTGTGCGGTAGAGAAGGTGTGTGCGGTAGAGAAGGAGTGTACGGTAGAGAAGGAGTGTATGGTAGAGGAGTGTACAGTAAAGAAGGAGTGTGCGGTAGAGAAGGAGTGTACGGTAGAGGAGGAGTGTACGGTAGGGAAGGAGTGTACGGTAGAGAAGGAGTGTACTGTAGAGAAGGAGCGTATGGTAGAGAAGAAGCGCACGGTAGAGGAGGCGTGTACGGTAGAGAAGGAGTGTACGGTAGAGAAGGAGTGTACGGTAGAGAAGGAGTGTACAGTAGAGAAGGAGTGTACGGTGGAGAAGGAGCGCACAGTAGAGAAGGAGTGTACAGTAGAGAAGGAGTGTACGGTAGAGGAGGAGTGTACGGTAGAGAAGGAGTGTACGGTGGAGAAGGAGTGCACGTTAGAGACGGAGTGTACGGTAGAGAAGGAGCGTACGGTAGAGAAGGAGCGTACGGTAGAGAAGGAGTGTACAGTAGAGAAGGAGTGTACAGTAGAGAAGGAGCGTACGGTAGAGGAGGAGTGTACGGTAGAGAAGGAGCGTACGGTAGAGAAGGAGCGTACGGTAGAGAAGGAGTGTACAGTAGAGAAGGAGCGTACGGTAGAGGAGGAGTGTACGGTAGAGAAGGAGCGTACAGTAGAGAAGAGATGTATGGTAGAGAAGGAGTGTACGGTAGAGAAGGAGTGTACGGTAGAGGAGTGTACGGTAGAGGAGGAGTGTACGGTAGAGGAGGAGTGTACGGTAGAGAAGAGGTGTACGGTAGAGGAGGAGTGTACGGTAGAGAAGGAGTGTACGGTAGAGAAGGAGCGTACGGCAGAGAAGGAGTATTCGGTGGAGAAGGAGTGTACGGTAGAGAAGGAGTGTACGGTAGAGAAGGAGCGTACGGTAGAGGAGGAGTGTACGGTAGAGGAGGAGTGTACGGTAGAGAAGAGGTGTACGGTAGAGGAGTGCACGGTAGAGAAGGAGTGTACAGAGGAGAAGGAGTGTAGGGTAGAGAAGGAGTGTGCGGTAGAGGAGGAGTGTACGGTAGAGAAGGAGTGTACGGTAGAGAAGGAGTGTACGGTAGAGAAGGAGTGTACGGTGGAGAAGGAGTGTACGGTAGAGAAGGAGTGTACGGTGGAGAAGGAGCGTACGTAAGAGGAGGAGTGTACAGTAGAGAAGGAGTGTACGGTAGAGAAGGAGTGTACGGTGGAGAAGGAGCATACGGTAGAGGAGGAGTGTACGGTGGAGAAGGAGTGTACGGTAGAGAAGGAGTGTACGGTGGAGAAGGAGCGTACGTAAGAGGAGGAGTGTACAGTAGAGAAGGAGTGTACGGTAGAGAAGGAGTGTACGGTGGAGAAGGAGCATACGGTAGAGGAGGAGTGTACGGTAGAGAAGGAGTGTACGGTAGAGAAGGAGCGTACGGTAGAGGAGGAGTGTACGGTAGAGAAGGAGTGTACGGTAGAGAAGGAGTGTACGGTGGAGAAGGAGTGTACGGTAGAGAAGGAGTGTACGGTGGAGAAGGAGCGTACGTAAGAGGAGGAGTGTACAGTAGAGAAGGAGTGTACGGTAGAGGAATGTACGGTAGAGAAGGAGTGTACGGTAGAGTAGGAGTTTACGGTAGAGAAGGAGTGTACGGTAGAGGAGGAGTGTACGGTAGAGGAGGAGTGTACGGTAGAGAAGGAGTGTACGGTAGAGAAGGAGTGTACGGTAGAGAAGGAGTGCACGGTAGAGGAGGAGTGTACGGTAGAGAAGGAGTGTACGGTAGAGAAGGAGTGCACGGTAGAGGAGGAGTGTACGGTAGAGAAGGAGTGTACGGTAGAGGAGGAGTGTACGGTAGAGAAGGAGTGTACGGTAGAGGAGTGTACGGTAGAGAAGGAGTGTACGGTAGAGAAGGAGTGTAGGGTAGAGAAGCAGTGTACGGTGGAGAAGGAACGTACGGTAGAGGAGGAGTGTACGGTAGAGAAGGAGTGTACAGTAGAGAAGGAGTGTACGGTAGAGGAGGAGTGTACGGTAGAGAAGGAGTGTACGGTAGAGAAGGAGTGCACGGTAGAGGAGGAGTGTACGGTAGAGAAGGAGTGCACGGTAGAGGAGGAGTGTACGGTAGAGAAGGAGTGTACGGTAGAGAAGGAGTGTACGGTAGAGGAGGAGTGCACGGTAGAGGAGGAGTGTACGGTAGAAAAGGAGTGCACGGTAGAGGAGGAGTGTACGGTAGAGAAGGAGTGTGCGGTAGAGAAGGAGTGTACGGTAGAGGAGGAGTGTACGGTAGAGAAGAGGTGTTCGGTAGAGAAGGAGTGTACGGTAGGGCAGGAGTGTACGGTAGAGAAGGAGTGTACGGTAGAGAAGGAGTGTGCGGTAGAGGAGGAGTGTACGGTAGAGGAGGAGTGCACGGTAGAGAAGGAGTGTACGGTAGAGAAGGAGTGTACGGTAGAGGAGGAGTGTACGGTAGAGGAGGAGTGTACGGTAGAGAAGGAGTGTACGGTAGAGAAGGAGTGTACGGTAGAGGAGGAGTGTACGGTAGAGAAGAGGTGTACGGTAGAGAAGGAGTGCACGGTAGAGGAGGAGTGTACGGTAGAGAAGGAGTGTACGGTAGAGAAGGAGTGTACGGTAGAGGAGGAGTGTACGGTAGAGAAGGAGTGTACGGTAGAGAAGGAGTGCACGGTAGAGGAGGAGTGTACGGTAGAGAAGGAGTGTACGGTAGAGAAGGAGTGTACGGTAGAGGAGGAGTGTACGGTAGAGGAGGAGTGTACGGTAGAGAAGGAGTGTACGGTAGAGTAGTGTACGGTAGAGAAGGAGGGCACGGTAGAGAAGGAGTGTACGGTAGAGAAGGAGTGCACGGTAGAGAAGGAGTGTACGGTAGAGAAGGAGTGTACGGTAGAGAAGGAGTGTGCGGTAGAGGAGGAGTGTACGGTAGAGGAGGAGTGCACGGTAGAGAAGGAGTGTACGGTAGAGAAGGAGTGTACGGTAGAGGAGGAGTGTACGGTAGAGGAGGAGTGTACGGTAGAGAAGGAGTGTACGGTAGAGAAGGAGTGTACGGTAGAGGAGGAGTGTACGGTAGAGAAGAGGTGTACGGTAGAGAAGGAGTGCACGGTAGAGGAGGAGTGTACGGTAGAGAAGGAGTGTACGGTAGAGAAGGAGTGTACGGTAGAGGAGGAGTGTACGGTAGAGAAGGAGTGTACGGTAGAGAAGGAGTGCACGGTAGAGGAGGAGTGTACGGTAGAGAAGGAGTGTACGGTAGAGAAGGAGTGTACGGTAGAGGAGGAGTGTACGGTAGAGGAGGAGTGTACGGTAGAGAAGGAGTGTACGGTAGAGGAGTGTACGGTAGAGAAGGAGGGCACGGTAGAGAAGGAGTGTACGGTAGAGAAGGAGTGCACGGTAGAGAAGGAGCGCACGGTAGAGAAGGAGTGTACAGTAGAGAAGGAGTGTGCGGTAGAGGAGGAGTGTACGGTAGAGAAGAGGTGTTCGGTAGAGAAGGAGTGTACGGTAGAGGAGGAGTGTACGGTAGAGAAGGAGTGTGCGGTAGAGGAGGAGTGTACGGTAGAGAAGGAGTGTACGGTAGAGAAGGAGTGTGCGGTAGAGGAGGAGTGTACGGTAGAGGAGGAGTGTACGGTAGAGGAGGAGTGCACGGTAGAGAAGGAGTGTACGGTAGAGAAGGAGTGTACGGTAGAGGAGAAGTGTACGGTAGAGAAGGAGTGTACGGTAGAGAAGGAGTGTACGGTAGAGGAGGAGTGTACGGTAGAGAAGAGGTGTACGGTAGAGAAGGAGTGCACGGTAGAGGAGGAGTGTACGGTAGAGAAGGAATGTACGGTAGAGAAGGAGTGTACGGTAGAGAAGGAGTGCACGGTAGAGGAGGAGTGTACGGTAGAGAAGGAGTGTACGGTAGAGGAGGAGTGTACGGTAGAGGAGGAGTGTACGGTAGAGGAGGAGTGTACGGTAGAGAAGGAGTGTACGGTAGAGGAGGAGTGTACGGTAGAGAAGGAGTGTACGGTAGAGAAGGAGTGTACGGTAGAGAAGAGGTGTACGGTAGAGAATGAGTGCACGGTAGAGAAGGAGTGTACGGTAGAGAAGAGGTGTACGATAGAGTTGGAGGGCACGGTAGAGAAGGAGTGTACGGTAGAGAAGGAGTGCACGGTAGAGAAGGAGCGCACGGTAGAGAAGGAGTGTACAGTAGTGTTGAGCGGCATAGGCCATATTCGAATTCGCGAATATTCGCGAATATATGGACGAATATTCGTCATATATTCGCGAATATTCGCATATTCGTTATATCCTCGTTTTATTTTCGCATATGCGAATATACGCGTATGCGAAAATTTACAGATGTGAAAATTAGTATATACAAAATTAGCATAAGGTAAAATTCGCATATACGAATATTCGCATATGCTAATTTTCGCATATGCGAATTTTCGCACGCCAGTCTCACACAGTAGTATTACAGCCTTCTTTACACCACACAAGCTGGAAGCAGAGAGGGGTGATCACTGTGATGTGTACTGTGAAAAAAAAAACAAAAAAAAAAAACACGAATATTCGTAATTACGAATATATAGCGCGAAATTCGCGAATTCGCGAATATGCGATATTCGCGAATAATATTCGAATTGCGAATATTCGCGAGCAACACTAGTGTACAGTAGAGAAGGAGTGTGCGGTAGAGGAGGAGTGTACGGTAGAGAAGAGGTGTACGGTAGAGGAGGAGTGTACGGTAGAGAAGAGGTGTTCGGTAGAGAAGGAGTGTACGGTAGAGGAGGAGTGTACGGTAGAGAAGGAGTGTACGGTAGAGAAGGAGTGTACGGTAGAGAAGGAGTGTAGGGTAGAGGAGGAGTGTACGGTAGAGAATGAGTGTACGGTAGAGAAGGAGTGTAGGGTAGAGGAGGAGTGTACGGTAGAGAAGGAGTGTACGGTAGAGAAGGAGTGTACGGTAGAGAAGGAGTGTACGGTAGAGAAGGAGTGTGCGGTAGAGGAGGAGTGTACGGTAGAGAAGGAGTGTACGGTAGAGAAGGAGTGTGCGGTAGAGGAGGAGTGTACGGTAGAGAAGGAGTGTACGGTAGAGAAGGAGTGTGCGGTAGAGGAGGAGTGTACGGTAGAGGAGGAGTGTACGGTAGAGGAGGAGTGCACGGTAGAGAAGGAGTGTACGGTAGAGAAGGAGTGTACGGTAGAGGAGAAGTGTACGGTAGAGAAGGAGTGTACGGTAGAGAAGGAGTGTACGGTAGAGGAGGAGTGTACGGTAGAGAAGAGGTGTACGGTAGAGAAGGAGTGCACGGTAGAGGAGGAGTGTACGGTAGAGAAGGAATGTACGGTAGAGAAGGAGTGTACGGTAGAGAAGGAGTGCACGGTAGAGGAGGAGTGTACGGTAGAGAAGGAGTGTACGGTAGAGGAGGAGTGTACGGTAGAGGAGGAGTGTACGGTAGAGGAGGAGTGTACGGTAGAGAAGGAGTGTACGGTAGAGAAGGAGTGTACGGTAGAGGAGGAGTGTACGGTAGAGAAGGAGTGTACGGTAGAGAAGGAGTGTATGGTGGAGGAGGAGTGTACGGTAGAGGAGGAGTGTACGGTAGAGGAGAAGTGTACGGTAGAGGAGGAGTGTACGTAGAGGAGGAGTGTACGGTAGAGGAGGAGTGTACGGTAGAAAATGAGTGCACGGTAGAGAAGGAGTGTACGGTAGAGAAGAGGTGTACGGTAGAGGAGGAGTGTACGGTAGAGAAGAGGTGTACGGTAGAGGAGGAGTGTACGGTAGAGGAGGAGTGTACGGTAGAAAATGAGTGCACGGTAGAGAAGGAGTGTACGGTAGAGAAGAGGTGTACGGTAGAGGAGGAGTGTACGGTAGAGAAGAGGTGTACGGTAGAGAAGGAGTGTACGGTAGAGGAGGAGTGTACGGTAGAGAAGAGGTGTACGGTAGAGAAGAGGTGTACGGTAGAGAAGGAGTGTACGGTAGAGAAGGAGTGTACGGTAGAGGAGGAGTGTACGGTAGAGGAGGAGTGTACGGTAGAGGAGGAGTGTACGTAGAGGAGGAGTGTACGGTAGAGGAGGAGTGTACGGTAGAGAAGGAGTGTACGGTAGAGGAGGAGTGTACGGTAGAGAAGGAGTGTACGGTAGAGGAGGAGTGTACGGTAGAGAAGAGGTGTACGGTAGAGGAGGAGTGTACGGTAGAGAAGAGGTGTACGGTAGAGG
The DNA here is from genome assembly GCF_029499605.1 of Hyla sarda. Classification (NCBI taxonomy): domain Eukaryota; kingdom Metazoa; phylum Chordata; class Amphibia; order Anura; family Hylidae; genus Hyla; species Hyla sarda. Next base: position 87,683 of record NW_026607887.1, on the reverse strand, counting down.
AGGAGTGTACGGTAGAGAAGAGGTGTACGGTAGAGAAGGAGTGTACGGTAGAGAAGGAGTGTACGGTAGAGAAGGAGTGTAGGGTAGAGGAGGAGTGTACGGTAGAGAAGGAGTGTACGGTAGAGGAGGAGTGTACGGTAGAGAAGGAGTGTACGGTAGAGAAGGAGTGTACGGTAGAGGAGGAGTGTACGGTAGAGAAGGAGTGTACGGTAGAGGAGGAGTGTACGGTAGAGAAGAGGTGTACGGTAGAGAAGGAGTGTACGGTAGAGAAGGAGTGTACGGTAGAGAAGGAGTGTACGGTAGAGGAGGAGTGTACGGTAGAGTGAGGGGGGGGGGCATTTCTATATTTACACAAGATTTATCAAAGAGGACGTGCACAACCTTAGTAAATGCTGAGCAAGAGAGTAAAGGGGGAGAACTGTGTATACAACAGACAAATAATGATAAATCTCCCCCCCCGCCCTTATACACAGAGCTCCTATATACACCCTGCCCTTATATACAGAGTTCCAATATACACCCATCCCTTATATACAGAGTTCCTATATACACCCTGTCCATATATACAGAGTTCCTATATACACCCATCCCTTATATACAGAGTTCCTATATACACTCTGCCCTTATACACATAGCTCCTATAAACACCCTGCCCTTATATACAGAGCTCCTATATACACCCTGTCCATATATACAGAGTTCCTATATACACCCATCCCTTATATAAAGAGCTCCTATATACACCCTGCCCTTATACACAGAGCTCCTATATACACCCTGCCCTTATATACAGCGTTCTTATATACACCCTGCCCTTATATACAGAGCTCCTATATACACCCTACCCTTATATACAGAACTCCTATATACACCCTGCCCTTATATACAGCGCTCCTATATACACCCTGCCCTTATATACAGAGCTCCTATATACACCCTGCCCTTATATACAGAGCCCTTATATACACCCTGGCCTTATATACAGAGCTCCTATATACACCCTGTCCTTATATACAGAGCTCCTATATACACCCTGCCCTTATATACAGAGTTCCTATATACACCCTGTCCTTATATACAGAGTTCCTATATACATCCTGCCCTTATATACAGAGCTCCTATATACACCCTGCCCTTATATACATAACTTCTATATACACCCTGCCCTTATATACAGAGCTCCTATATACACCCTGCCCTTATATACAGAGTCCCTATATACACCCTGCCCTTATGTACAGAGCTCCTATATACACCCTGCCCTTATATACAGAGCTCCTATATACACCCTGCCCTAATATAGAGTTCCTATATACACCCTGTCCTTATATACAGAGCTCCTATATACACCCTGCCCTTATATATAGAGTTCCTACATACACCCTGCCCTTATATACAGAGCTCCCATATACACCCTACCCTTATATACAGAGCTCCTATATACACCCTACCCTTATATACAGAGTTCTTATATACACCCTGCCCTTATATGCAGAACTCCTATATACACTCATACCTTATATGCAGAACTCCTATATACACCCGGCCCTTATATACAGAGCTCTATACACCCTACCCTTATACACAGAGCTCCTATATACACCTTGCCCTTATATACATAGTTCCTATATACAGTTCCTATATACACCCTGCTTTTATATACAGAGTTCCTATATACACTCATCCCTTATACACAGAGCCCCTATATACACTCTGCCCTTATATACAGAGTTCCTTTATACACCCTGCCATTATATACAGAGCTCCTATATACACCCTGTCCATATATACAGAGTTCCTATATACACCCATCCCTTATATACAGATTTCCTATATACACTCATCCCTTATATACAGAGCTCCTATATACACCCTGCCCTTACATACAGAGTTCCTATATACACCCATCCATTATATACAGAGCTCCTATATACACCCTGCCCTTATATAAAGAGTTCCTATATACACCCATCCCTTATATACAGATTTCCTATATACACTCATCCCTTATATACAGAGCTCCTATATACACCCTGCCCTTATATACAGAGCTCCTATATACACCCATCCATTATATACAGAGCTCCTATATACACCCTGACCTTATATAAAGAGTTCCTATATACACCCATCCCTTATATACAGAGTTCCTATATACACCCATCCCTTATATACAGAGCTCCAATATACACCCATCCATTATATACAGAGTTCCTATATACACCCATCCCTTATATACAGAGCTCCTATATACACCCTGCCCTTATATACAGAGCTCCTATATACACCCTGCCCTTATATACAGAGCTCCTATATACACCCTGCCCTTATATACAGTGTTCCTATATACACCCTACCCTTATATAGTGTTCCTATATACACCCTGCCCTTATATACAGAGCTCCTATATACACCCATCCCTTATATACAGAGTTCCTATATACACCCATCCCTTATATACAGAGCTCCTATATACACCCTGCCCTCATATACAGAGCTCCAATATACACCCTGCCCTTATATACAGAGTTCCTATATACACCCTGCCCTTATATACAGAGCTCCAATATACACCCTGCCCTTATATACAGAGCTCCTATATACACCCTGCCCTTATATACAGAGCTCCTATATACACCCATAACTTATATACAGAGTTCCTATATACACCCATCCCTTATATACAGAGCTCTTATATACACCCTGCCCTTATATACAGAGCTCTTATATACACCCTGCCCTTATATACAGAGGCCCTATATACACCCTGCCCTTATATACAGAGTTCCTATATACACCCTGCCCTTATATACAGAGCTCCTATATACACCCTGCCCTTATATACAGAGCTCCTATATACACCCTGCCCTTATATACAGAGCCCCTATATAGACCCTGCCCTTATATATAGAGTTCCTATATACACCCTGCCCTTATATACAGAGCTCCTATATACACCCATCCCTTATATACAGAGCTCCTATATACACCCTGCCCTTATTTACAGAGCTCCTATATACACCCTGCCCTTATATATAGAGTTCATATATACACCCTGCCCTTATATACAGAGCTCCTATATACACCCTGCCCTTATATACAGAGCTCCTATATACACCCTGCCCTTATATACAGAGCCCCTATATAGACCCTGCCCTTATATATAGAGTTCCTATATACACCCTGCCCTTATATACAGAGCTCCTATATACACCCATCCCTTATATACAGAGCTCCTATATACACCCTGCCCTTATTTACAGAGCTCCTATACACACCCTGCCCTTATATATAGAGTTCATATATACACCCTGCTCTTATATACAGAGTTCCTATATACATCATTCCCTTATATACAGAGCTCCTATATACACCCTGCTCTTATATACAGAGTTCCTATATACATCCTGCCCTTATATACAGAGCTCCTATATACACCCTGCTCTTATATACAGAGTTCCTATATACATCCTGCCCTTATATACAGAGTTCCTATATACACCCTGCTCTTATATACAGAGTTCCTATATACATCCTGCCCTTATATACAGAGCTCTTCTATACACCCTGCCCTTATACACAGAGCTGCTATATACACTCATCCCTTATATACAGAGCTCTTCTATACACTCTGCCCTTATACACAGCGCCCCCAGTGTCTTTATATCCGGGTGGGGGAGGGGCACAGTCAGCGGCTGAGACGGAGAGCGAGGAAGGAAGAGGAGGAACGCCCCGCCCCTCCTCTATACTGAGCGCTGATTGGTGGAGCGGACAGTCAGTACGCGCTTCGGCTCGTCTCGTTCCTGTACACAGATTGGTGGGGCAAAGCCCGAACAGAGCCACACCCCCGAGGACCCGGCCGCGCATACGACATAGGACATGGTGAGCTCCGCAGTGTATACTAGACTCTGTCCTCCAATCCTCAGTGTATCCCCCTCATCTTCTGTCCTCCAATCCTAAGTGTATCCCCTCATCCTCTGTCCCCCAATCCTCAGTGTATCCCCCTCATCCTCTGTCACCCAATCCTCAGTGTATCCCCCTCATCCTCTGTCCCCCAATCCTCAGTGTATCCCCCTCATCCTCTGCCCCCCAATCCTCAGTGTATCCTCCTCATCCTCTGTCCCCCAATCCTCAGTGTATCCCCCTCATCCTCTGTCCCCCAATCCTCAGTGTATCCCCCTCATCCTCTGTCCTCCAATCCTCAGTGTATCCCCCTTAACCTCTGTCCTCCAATCCTCAGTGTATCCCCCTCATCCTCTGCCACCCAATCCTCAGTGTATCCCCCTCATCCTCTGTCCTCCAATCCTCAGTGTATCCCCCTCATCCTCTGTCCCCCAATCCTCAGTGTATCCCCCTAATCCTCAGTCCACTAATCCTCAGTGTATCCCCTTATCCTCTGTCCACTAATCCTCAGTGTATCCCCCTCATCCTCTATTCTCCAATCCTCAGTGTATCCCCCTCATCCTCTGTCCCCCAATCCTCAGTGTATCCCCCTCATCCTCTGTCCCCCAATCCTCAGTGTATCCCCCTCATCTTCTGTCCTCCAATCCTAAGTGTATCCCCTCATCCTCTGTCCCCCAATCCTCAGTGTATCCCCCTCATCCTCTGTCACCCAATCCTCAGTGTATCCCCCTCATCCTCTGTCCCCCAATCCTCAGTGTATCCCCCTCATCCTCTGTCCTCCAATCCTCAGTGTATCCCCCTCATCCTCTGTCCCCCAATCCTCAGTGTATCCCCCTCATCCTCTGTCCCCCAATCCTCAGTGTATCCCCCTCATCCTCTGCCACCCAATCCTCAGTGTATCCCCCTCATCCTCTGTCCTCCAATCCTCAGTGTATCCCCCTCATCCTCTGTCCCCCAATCCTCAGTGTATCCCCCTAATCCTCAGTCCACTAATCCTCAGTGTATCCCCTTATCCTCTGTCCACTAATCCTCAGTGTATCCCCCTCATCCTCTGTTCTCCAATCCTCAGTGTATCCCCCTCATCCTCTGTCCCCCAATCCTCAGTGTATCCCCCTCATCCTCTGTCCCCCAATCCTCAGTGGTATCCCCCTCATCCTCTATCCCCCAATCCTCAGTGGTATCCCCCTCATCCTCTGTCCTCCAATCCTCAGTGTATCCCCCTCATCCTCTATCCCCCAATCCTCAGTGTATCCCCCTCATCCTCTTCCCCCCAATCCTCAGTGTATCCCCCTAATCCTCAGTCCACTAATCCTCAGTGTATCCCCTTATCCTCTGTCCACTAATCCTCAGTGTATCCCCCTAATCCTCAGTCCACTAATCCTCAGTGTATCCCCCTCATCCTCTGTCCTCCAATCCTTAATGTATCCCCCTCATCCTCTGTCCCCCAATCCTCAGTGGTATCCCCCTCATCCTCTGTCCTCCAATCCTCATTGTATCCCCCTCATCCTCTATCCCCCAATCCTCAGTGTATCCCCCTCATCCTCTATCCCCCAATCCTCAGTGTATCCCCCTCATCCTCTATCCCCCAATCCTCAGTGTATCCCCCTCATCCTCTGTCCCCCAATCCTCAGTGTATCCCCCTCATCCTCTGTCCCCCAATCCTCAGTGCATCCCCCTCATCCTCTATCCCCCAATCCTCAGTGTATCCCCCTCATCCTCTGTCCCCCAATCCTCAGTGTATCCCCCTCATCCTCTGTCCTCCAATCCTCAGTGTATCCCCCTCATCCTCTATCCCCCAATCCTTAATGTATCCCCCTCATCCTCTGTCCTCCAATCCTCAGTGTATCCCCCTCATCCTCTGTCCCCCAATCCTCAGTGTATCCCCCTCATCCTCTGTCCTCCAATCCTCAGTGTATCCCCCTCATCCTCTGTCCCCCAATCCTCAGTGTATCCCCCTCATCCTCTATCCCCCAATCCTCAGTGTATCCCCCTCATCCTCTATCCACTAATCCTCAGTGTATCCCCCTCATCCTCTGTCCTCCAATCCTCAGTGTATCCCCCTCATCCTCTGTCCACCAATCCTCAGTGTATCCCCCTCATCCTCTGTCCACTAATCCTCAGTGTATCCCCCTTATCCTCTGTCCTCCAATCCTCAGTGTATCCCCCTCATCCTCTATCCCCCAATCCTCAGTGTATCCTCCTCATCCTCTGTCCTCCAATCCTCAGTGTATCCCCCTCATCTTCTGTCCTCCAATCCTAAGTGTATCCCCTCATCCTCTGTCCCCCAATCCTCAGTGTATCCCCCTCATCCTCTGTCCCCCAATCCTCAGTGTATCCCCCTCATCCTCTGTCACCCAATCCTCAGTGTATCCCCCTCATCCTCTGTCCCCCAATCCTCAGTGTATCCCCCTCATCCTCTGTCCTCCAATCCTCAGTGTATCCCCCTCATCCTCTGTTCCCCAATCCTCAGTGTATCCCCCTCATCCTCTGTCCCCCAATCCTCAGTGTATCCCCCTCATCCTCTGCCACCCAATCCTCAGTGTATCCCCCTCATCCTCTGTCCTCCAATCCTCAGTGTATCCCCCTCATCCTCTGTCCCCCAATCCTCAGTGTATCCCCCTAATCCTCAGTCCACTAATCCTCAGTGTATCCCCTTATCCTCTGTCCACTAATCCTCAGTGTATCCCCCTCATCCTCTGTTCTCCAATCCTCAGTGTATCCCCCTCATCCTCTGTCCACTAATCCTCAGTGTATCCCCCTCATCCTCTGTCCACTAATTCTCAGTGTATCCCCCTCATCCTCTGTCCCCCAATCCTCAGTGTATCCCCCTCATCCTCTGTCCCCCAATCCTCAGTGGTATCCCCCTCATCCTCTGTCCCCCAATCCTCAGTGGTATCCCCCTCATCCTCTGTCCTCCAATCCTCAGTTTATCCCCCTCATCCTCTATCCCCCAATCCTTAGTGTATCCCCCTCATCCTCTTCCCCCCAATCCTCAGTGTATCCCCCTAATCCTCAGTCCACTAATCCTCAGTGTATCCCCTTATCCTCTGTCCACTAATCCTCAGTGTATCCCCCTAATCCTCAGTCCACTAATCCTCAGTGTATCCCCCTCATCCTCTGTCCTCCAATCCTTAATGTATCCCCCTCATCCTCTGTCCCCCAATCCTCAGTGGTATCCCCCTCATCCTCTGTCCTCCAATCCTCAGTGTATCCCCCTCATCCTCTATCCCCCAATCCTCAGTGTATCCCCCTCATCCTCTATCCCCCAATCCTCAGTGTATCCCCCTCATCCTCTATCCCCCAATCCTCAGTGTATCCCCCTCATCCTCTGTCCCCCAATCCTCAGTGTATCCCCCTCATCCTCTGTCCCCCAATCCTCAGTGCATCCCCCTCAACCTCTATCCCCCAATCCTCAGTGTATCCCCCTCATCCTCTGTCCCCCAATCCTCAGTGTATCCCCCTCATCCTCTGTCCTCCAATCCTCAGTGTATCCCCCTCATCCTCTATCCCCCAATCCTTAATGTATCCCCCTCATCCTCTGTCCTCCAATCCTCAGTGTATCCCCCTCATCCTCTGTCCCCCAATCCTCAGTGTATCCCCCTCATCCTCTGTCCTCCAATCCTCAGTGTATCCCCCTCATCCTCTGTCCCCTAATCCTCAGTGTATCCCCCTCATCCTCTATCCCCCAATCCTCAGTGTATCCCCCTCATCCTCTATCCACTAATCCTCAGTGTATCCCCCTCATCCTCTGTCCTCCAATCCTCAGTGTATCCCCCTCATCCTCTGTCCACCAATCCTCAGTGTATCCCCCTCATCCTCTGTCCACTAATCCTCAGTGTATCCCCCTTATCCTCTGTCCTCCAATCCTCAGTGTATCCCCCTCATCCTCTATCCCCCAATCCTCAGTGTATCCTCCTCATCCTCTGTCCTCTAATCCTCAGTGTATCCCCCTCATCCTCTGTCCTCCAATCCTCAGTGTATCCCCCTCATCCTCTGTCCCCCAATACTCAGTGTATCCCCCTCATCCTTTATCCCCCAATCCTCAGTGTATCCCCCTCATCCTCTGTCCTCCAATCCTCAGTGTATCCCCCTCATCCTCTATCCCCCAATCCTTAATGTATCCCCCTCATCCTCTGTCCTCCAATCCTCAGTGTATCCCCCTCATCCTCTGTCCACCAATCCTCAGTGTATCCCCCTCATCCTCTGTCCACTAATCCTCAGTGTATCCCCCTTATCCTCTATCCTCCAATCCTCAGTGTATCCCCCTCATCCTCTGTCCCCCAATCCTCAGTGTATCCCCCTCATCCTCTGTCCTCCAATCCTCAGTGTATCCCCCTCATCCTCTGTCCCCCAATCCTCAGTGTATCCCCCTCATCCTCTATCCCCCAATCCTCAGTGTATCCCCCTCATCCTCTGTCCACTAATCCTCAGTGTATCCCCCTCATCCTCTGTCCTCCAATCCTCAGTGTATCCCCCTCATCCTCTGTCCACCAATCCTCAGTGTATCCCCCTCATCCTCTGTCCACTAATCCTCAGTGTATCCCCCTTATCCTCTGTCCTCCAATCCTCAGTGTATCCCCCTCATCCTCTGTCCCCAAATCCTCAGTGTATCCCCCTCATCCTCTGTCCTCCAATCCTCAGTGTATCCCCCTCATCCTCCATCCCCCAATCCTCAGTGTATCCCCCTCATCCTCTGTCCCCCAATCCTCAGTGTATCCCCCTCATCCTCTGTCCCCCAATCCTCAGTGTATCCCTCTCATCCTCTGTCCCCCAATCCTCAGTGTATCTCCCCTCATCCTCTGTCCTCCAATCCTTAGTGTATCCCCCTCAGCCTCTGTCCTCCAATCCTCAGTTTATCCCCCTCATCCTCTGCCCACTAATCCTCAGTGTATCCCCCTCATCCTCTGTCCCCCAATCCTCAGTGTATCCCCCTCATCCTCTATCCCCCAATCCTCAGTGTATCCCCCTCATCCTCTGTCCACCAATCCTCAGTGTATCCTCCTCATCCTCTGTCCACTAATCCTCAGTGTATCCCCCTTATCCTCTGTCCTCCAATCCTCAGTGTATCCCCCTCATCCTCTATCCCCCAATCCTCAGTGTATCCTCCTCATCCTCTGTCCTCCAATCCTCAGTGTATCCCCCTCATCCTCTGTCCACCAATCCTCAGTGTATCCCCCTCATCCTCTGTCCACTAATCCTCAGTGTATCCCCCCTTATCCTCTGTCCTCCAATCCTCAGTGTATCCCCCTCATCCTCTATCCCCCAATCCTAAGTGTATCCCCCTCATCCTCTGTCCCCAAATCCTCAGTGTATCCCCCTCATCCTCTGTCCTCCAATCCTCAGTGTATCCCCCTCATCCTCCGTCCCCCAATCCTCAGTGTATCCCCCTCATCCTCTGTCCTCCAATCCTCAGTGTATCCCCCTCATCCTCTGTCCACTAATCCTCAGTGTATCCCCCTCGGACTCTGTCCTCCAATCCTCAGTGTATCCCCCTCATCCTCTGCCCCCCAATCCTCAGTGTATCCCCCTCATCCTCTGTCCACTAATCCTCAGTGTATCCCCCTCATCCTCTGTCCTCCAATCCTCAGTGTATCCCCCTCATCCTCTGTCCCCCAATCCTCAGTGTATCCCCCTCATCCTCTGTCCCCCAATCCTCAGTGTATCTCCCCTCATCCTCTGTCCTCCAATCCTTAGTGTATCCCCCTCAGCCTCTGTCCTCCAATCCTCAGTGTATCCCCCTCATCCTCTGTCCACTATTCCTCAGTGTATCCCCCTCATCCTCTGTCCCCCAATCCTCAGTGTATCCCCCTCATCCTCTGTCCCCCAATCCTCAGTGTATCCCCCTCATCCTCTGTCCTCCAATCCTTAGTGTATCCCCCTCATCCTCTGTCCCCCAATCCTCAGTGTATCCCCCTCATCCTCTGTCCTCCAATCCTTAGTGTATCCCCCTCATCCTCTGCCCCCCAATCCTCCGTGTATCCCCCTCATCCTCTGTCCCCCAATCCTCAGTGTATCCCCCTTATCCTCTGTCCACTAATCCTCAGTGTATCCCTCTCATCCTCTGTCCTCCAATCCTCAGTGTATCCTCCTCAGCCTCTGTCCCCCAATCCTCAGTGTATCCTCCTCAGCCTCTGTCCCCCAATCCTCAGTGTATCCTCCTCAGCCTCTGTCTCCCAATCCTCAGTGTATCCCCCTCATCCTCTATCCTCCAATCCTCAGTATATCCCCCTCATCCTCTGTCACCCAATCCTCAGTGTATCCCCCTCATCCCATGTCCCCTAATCCTCAGTGTATCCCCCTCATCCTCTGTTCTCCAATCCTTAGTGTATCCCCCTCATCCTCTGCCCCCCAATCCTCAGTGTATCCCCCTAATCCTCTGTCCCCCAATCCTCAGTGTATCCTCCTTATCCTCTGTCCACTAATCCTCAGTGTATCCCTCTCATCCTCTGTCCTCCAATCCTCAGTGTATCCTCCTCAACCTCTGTCCCCCAATCCTCAGTGTATCCTCCTCAGCCTCTGTCCCCCAATCCTCAGTGTATCCCCCTCATCCTCTGTCCTCCAATCCTCAGTATATCCCCCTCATCCTCTATCCTCCAATCCTCAGTGTATCCCCCTTATCCTCTGTCCTCCAATCCTCAGTGTATCCCCCTCATCCTCTATCCCCCAATCCTCAGTGTATCCTCCTCATCCTCTGTCCTCCAATCCTCAGTGTATCCCCCTTATCCTCTGCCCTCCAATCCTCAGTGTATCCCCCTCATCCTCTATCCCCCAATCCTCAGTGTATCCCCCTCATCCTCTGTCCTCCAATCCTCATTGTATCCCCCTCATCCTCTGTCCCCCAATACTCAGTGTATCCCCCTCATCCTCTATCCCCCAATCCTCAGTGTATCCCCCTCATCCTCTGTCCCCCAATCCTCAGTGTATCCCCCTCATCCTCTGTCCTCCAATCCTCAGTGTATCCCCCTCATCCTCTATCCCCCAATCCTTAATGTATCCCCCTCATCCTCTGTCCATCAATCCTCAGTGTATGCCCCTCATCCTCTGTCCACCAATCCTCAGTGTATCCCTCTCATCCTCTGTCCACTAATCCTCAGTGTATCCCCCTATCCTCTGTCCTCCAATCCTCAGTGTATCCCCCTCATCCTCTGTCCCCCAATCCTCAGTGTATCCCCCTCATCCTCTGTCCTCCAATCCTCAGTGTATCCCCCTCATCCTCTGTCCCCCAATCCTCAGTGTATCGCCCTCATCCTCTATCCCCCAATCCTCAGTGTATCCCCCTCATCCTCTGTCCACTAATCCTCAGTGTATCCCCCTCATCCTCTGTCCTCCAATCCTCAGTGTATCCCCCTCATCCTCTGTCCACCAATCCTCAGTGTATCCCCCTCATCCTCTGTCCACTAATCCTCAGTGTATCCCCCTTATCCTCTGTCCTCCAATCCTCAGTGTATCCCCCTCATCCTCTGTCCCCAAATCCTCAGTGTATCCCCCTCATCCTCTGTCCCCCAATCCTCAGTGTATCCCCCTCATCCTCTATCCCCCAATCCTTAATGTATCCCCCTCATCCTCTGTCCCCCAATCCTCAGTGTATCCCCCTCATCCTCTGTCCTCCAATCCTCAGTGTATCCCCCTCATCCTCTATCCCCCAATCCTTAATGTATCCCCCTCGTCCTCTGTCCTCCAATCCTCAGTGTATCCCCCTCATCCTCTGTCCCCCAATCCTCAGTGTATCCCCCTCATCCTCTGTCCTCCAATCCTCAGTGTATCCCCCTCATCCTCTGTCCCCCAATCCTCAGTGTATCCCTCTCATCCTCTATCCCCCAATCCTCAGTGTATCCCCCTCATCCTCTATCCACTAATCCTCAGTGTATCCCCCTCATCCTCTGTCCTCCAATCCTAAGTGTATCCCCCTCATCCTCTGTCCTCCAATCCTCAGTGTATCCCCCTCATCCTCTGTCCACTAATCCTCAGTGTATCCCCCTTATTCTCTGTCCTCCAATCCTCAGTGTATCCCCCTCATCCTCTATCCCCCAATCCTCAGTGTATCCTCCTCATCCTCTGTCCTCCAATCCTCAGTGTATCCCCCTCATCTTCTGTCCTCCAATCCTAAGTGTATCCCCTCATCCTCTGTCCCCCAATCCTCAGTGTATCCCCCTCATCCTCTGTCCCCTAATCCTCAGTGTATCCCCCTCATCCTCTGTCACCCAATCCTCAGTGTATCCCCCTCATCCTCTGTCCCCCAATCCTCAGTGTATCCCCCTCATCCTCTGTCCTCCAATCCTCAGTGTATCCCCCTCATCCTCTGTCCCCCAATCCTCAGTGTATCCCCCTCATCCTCTGTCCCCCAATCCTCAGTGTATCCCCCTCATCCTCTGCCACCCAATCCTCAGTGTATCCCCCTCATCCTCTGTCCTCCAATCCTCAGTGTATCCCCCTCATCCTCTGTCCCCAATCCTCAGTGTATCCCCCTAATCCTCAGTCCACTAATCCTCAGTGTATCCCCTTATCCTCTGTCCACTAATCCTCAGTGTATCCCCCTCATCCTCTGTTCTCCAATCCTCAGTGTATCCCCCTCATCCTCTGTCCACTAATCCTCAGTGTATCCCCCTCATCCTCTGTCCACTAATCCTCAGTGTATCCCCCTCATCCTCTGTCCCCCAATCCTCAGTGTATCCCCCTCATCCTCTGTCCCCCAATCCTCAGTCGTATCCCCCTCATCCTCTGTCCCCCAATCCTCAGTGGTATCCCCCTCATCCTCTGTCCTCCAATCCTCAGTGTATCCCCCTCATCCTCTATCCCCCAATCCTCAGTGTATCCCCCTCATCCTCTTCCCCCCAATCCTCAGTGTATCCCCCTAATCCTCAGTCCACTAATCCTCAGTGTATCCCCTTATCCTCTGTCCACTAATCCTCAGTGTATCCCCCTAATCCTCAGTCCACTAATCCTCAGTGTATCCCCCTCATCCTCTGTCCTCCAATCCTTAATGTATCCCCCTCATCCTCTGTCCCCCAATCCTCAGTGGTATCCCCCTCATCCTCTGTCCTCCAATCCTCAGTGTATCCCCCTCATCCTCTATCCCCCAATCCTCAGTGTATCCCCCTCATCCTCTATCCCCCAATCCTCAGTGTATCCCCCTCATCCTCTATCCCCCAATCCTCAGTGTATCCCCCTCATCCTCTGTCCCCCAATCCTCAGTGTATCCCCCTCATCCTCTGTCCCCCAATCCTCAGTGCATCCCCCTCATCCTCTATCCCCCAATCCTCAGTGTATCCCCCTCATCCTCTGTCCCTCAATCCTCAGTGTATCCCCCTCATCCTCTGTCCTCCAATCCTCAGTGTATCCCCCTCATCCTCTATCCCCCAATCCTTAATGTATCCCCCTCATCCTCTGTCCTCCAATCCTCAGTGTATCCCCCTCATCCTCTGTCCCCCAATCCTCAGTGTATCCCCCTCATCCTCTGTCCTCCAATCCTCAGTGTATCCCCCTCATCCTCTGTCCCCCAATCCTCAGTGTATCCCCCTCATCCTCTATCCCCCAATCCTCAGTGTATCCCCCTCATCCTCTATCCACTAATCCTCAGTGTATCCCCCTCATCCTCTGTCCTCCAATCCTCAGTGTATCCCCCTCATCCTCTGTCCACCAATCCTCAGTGTATCCCCCTCATCCTCTGTTCACTAATCCTCAGTGTATCCCCCTTATCCTCTGTCCTCCAATCCTCAGTGTCTCCCCCTCATCCTCTATCCCCCAATCCTCAGTGTATCCTCCTCATCCTCTGTCCTCTAATCCTCAGTGTATCCCCCTCATCCTCTGTCCTCCAATCCTCAGTGTATCCCCCTCATCCTCTGTCCCCCAATACTCAGTGTATCCCCCTCATCCTCTATCCCCCAATCCTCAGTGTATCCCCCTCATCCTCTGTCCCCCAATCCTCAGTGTATCCCCCTCATCCTCTGTCCTCCAATCCTCAGTGTATCCCCCTCATCCTCTATCCCCCAATCCTTAATGTATCCCCCTCATCCTCTGTCCTCCAATCCTCAGTGTATCCCCCTCATCCTCTGTCCACCAATCCTCAGTGTATCCCCCTCATCCTCTGTCCACTAATCCTCAGTGTATCCCCCTTATCCTCTGTCCACCAATCCTCAGTGTATCCCCCTCATCCTCTGTCCCCCAATCCTCAGTGTATCCCCCTCATCCTCTGTCCTCCAATCCTCAGTATATCCCCCTCATCCTCTGTCCCCCAATCCTCAGTGTATCCCCCTCATCCTCTATCCCCCAATCCTCAGTGTATCCCCCTCATCCTCTGTCCACTAATCCTCAGTGTATCCCCCTCATCCTCTGTCCTCCAATCCTCAGTGTATCCCCCTCATCCTCTGTCCACCAATCCTCAGTGTATCCTCCTCATCCTCTGTCCACTAATCCTCAGTGTATCCCCCTCATCCTCTGTCCACTAATCCTCAGTGTATCCCCCTTATCCTCTGTCCTCCAATCCTCAGTGTATCCCCCTCATCCTCTGTCCCCAAATCCTCAGTGTATCCCCCTCATCCTCTGTCCTCCAATCCTCAGTGTATCCCCCTCATCCTCCGTCCCCCAATCCTCAGTGTATCCCCCTCATCCTCTGTCCTCCAATCCTCAGTGTATCCCCCTCATCCTCTGTCCACTAATCCTCAGTGTATCCCCCTCGGACTCTGTCCTCCAATCCTCAGTGTATCCCCCTCATCCTCTGTCCCCCAATCCTCAGTGTATCCCCCTCATCCTCTGTCCACTAATCCTCAGTGTATCCCCCTCATCCTCTGTCCCCCAATCCTCAGTGTATCCCCCTCATCCTCTGTCCCCCAATCCTCAGTGTATCCCTCTCATCCTCTGTCCCGCAATCCTCAGTGTATCTCCCCTCATCCTCTGTCCTCCAATCCTTAGTGTATCCCCCTCAGCCTCTGTCCTCCAATCCTCAGTGTATCCCCCTCATCCTCTGCCCACTAATCCTCAGTGTATCCCCCTCATCCTCTGTCCCCCAATCCTCAGTGTATCCCCCTCATCCTCTATCCCCCAATCCTCAGTGTATCCCCCTCATCCTCTGTCCACTAATCCTCAGTGTATCCCCCTCATCCTCTGTCCTCCAATCCTCAGTGTATCCCCCTCATCCTCTGTCCACCAATCCTCAGTGTATCCTCCTCATCCTCTGTCCACTAATCCTCAGTGTATCCCCCTTATCCTCTGTCCTCCAATCCTCAGTGTATCCCCCTCATCCTCTATCCCCCAATCCTCAGTGTATCCTCCTCATCCTCTGTCCTCTAATCCTCAGTGTATCCCCCTCATCCTCTGTCCTCCAATCCTCAGTGTATCCCCCTCATCCTCTGTCCCCCAATCCTCAGTGTATCCCCCTCATCCTCTATCCCCCAATCCTCAGTGTATCCTCCTCATCCTCTGTCCCCCAATCCTCAGTGTATCCCCCTCATCCTCTGTCCTCCAATCCTCAGTGTATCCCCCTCATCTTCTATCCCCCAATCCTTAATGTATCCCCCTCATCCTCTGTCCTCCAATCCTCAGTGTATCCCCCTCATCCTCTGTCCCCCAATCCTCAGTGTATCCCCCTCATCCTCTGTCCTCCAATCCTCAGTGTATCCCCCTCATCCTCTGTCCCCCAATCCTCAGTGTATCCCCCTCATCCTCTATCCCCCAATCCTCAGTGTATCCCCCTCATCCTCTGTCCACTAATCCTCAGTGTATCCCCCTCATCCTCTGTCCTCCAATCCTCAGTGTATCCCCCTCATCCTCTGTCCACCAATCCTCAGTGTATCCCCCTCATCCTCTGTCCACTAATCCTCAGTGTATCCCCCCTTATCCTCTGTCCTCCAATCCTCAGTGTATCCCCCTCATCCTCTATCCCCCAATCCTAAGTGTATCCCCCTCATCCTCTGTCCCCAAATCCTCAGTGTATCCCCCTCATCCTTTGTCCTCCAATCCTCAGTGTATCCCCCTCATCCTCCGTCCCCCAATCCTCAGTGTATCCCCCTCATCCTCTGTCCTCCAATCCTCAGTGTATCCCCCTCATCCTCTGTCCCCCAATCCTCAGTGTATCCCCCTCATCCTCTGTCCCCCAATCCTCAGTGTATCTCCCCTCATCCTCTGTCCTCCAATCCTTAGTGTATCCCCCTCAGCCTCTGTCCTCCAATCCTCAGTGTATCCCCCTCATCCTCTGTCCACTATTCCTCAGTGTATCCCCCTCATCCTCTGTCCCCCAATCCTCAGTGTATCCCCCTCATCCTCTGTCCCCCAATCCTCAGTGTATCCCCCTCATCCTCTGTCCTCCAATCCTTAGTGTATCCCCCTCATCCTCTGTCCCCCAATCCTCAGTGTATCCCCCTCATCCTCTGTCCTCCAATCCTTAGTGTATCCCCCTCATCCTCTGCCCCCCAATCCTCCGTGTATCCCCCTCATCCTCTGTCCCCCAATCCTCAGTGTATCCCCCTTATCCTCTGTCCACTAATCCTCAGTGTATCCCTCTCATCCTCTGTCCTCCAATCCTCAGTGTATCCTCCTCAGCCTCTGTCCCCCAATCCTCAGTGTATCCTCCTCAGCCTCTGTCCCCCAATCCTCAGTGTATCCTCCTCAGCCTCTGTCTCCCAATCCTCAGTGTATCCCCCTCATCCTCTATCCTCCAATCCTCAGTGTATCCCCCTCATCCCATGTCCCCCAATCCTCAGTGTATCCCCCTCATCCTCTGTTCTCCAATCCTTAGTGTATCCCCCTCATCCTCTGCCCCCCAATCCTCAGTGTATCCCCCTAATCCTCTGTCCCCCAATCCTCAGTGTATCCTCCTTATCCTCTGTCCACTAATCCTCAGTGTAGCCCTCTCATCCTCTGTCCTCCAATCCTCAGTGTATCCTCCTCAACCTCTGTCCCCCAATCCTCAGTGTATCCTCCTCAGCCTCTGTCCCCCAATCCTCAGTGTATCCCCCTCATCCTCTGTCCTCCAATCCTCAGTATATCCCCCTCATCCTCTATCCTCCAATCCTCAGTGTATCCCCCTTTTCCTCTGTCCTCCAATCCTCAGTGTATCCCCCTCATCCTCTATCCCCCAATCCTCAGTGTATCCTCCTCATCCTCTGTCCTCTAATCCTCAGTGTATCCCCCTCATCCTCTGTCCTCCAATCCTCAGTGTATCCCCCTCATCCTCTGTCCCCCAATACTCAGTGTATCCCCCTCATCCTCTATCCCCCAATCCTCAGTGTATCCCCCTCATCCTCTGTCCCCCAATCCTCAGTGTATCCCCCTCATCCTCTGTCCTCCAATCCTCAGTGTATCCCCCTCATCCTCTATCCCCCAATCCTTAATGTATCCCCCTCATCCTCTGTCCTCCAATCCTCAGTGTATGCCCCTCATCCTCTGTCCACCAATCCTCAGTGTATCCCCCTCATCCTCTGTCCACTAATCCTCAGTGTATCCCCCTTATCCTCTGTCCTCCAATCCTCAGTGTATCCCCCTCATCCTCTGTCCCCCAATCCTCAGTGTATCCCCCTCATCCTCTGTCCTCCAATCCTCAGTGTATCCCCCTCTTCCTCTGTCCCCCAATCCTCAGTGTATCCCCATCATCCTCTATCCCCCAATCCTCAGTGTATCCCCCTCATCCTCTGTCCACTAATCCTCAGTGTATCCCCCTCATCCTCTGTCCTCCAATCCTCAGTGTATCCCCCTCATCCTCTGTCCACCAATCCTCAGTGTATCCCCCTCATCCTCTGTCCACTAATCCTCAGTGTATCCCCCTTATCCTCTGTCCTCCAATCCTCAGTGTTTCCCCCTCATCCTCTGTCCCCAAATCCTCAGTGTATCCCCCTCATCCTCTGCCCCCCAATCCTCAGTGTATCCCCCTCATCCTCCATACCCCAATCCTCAGTGTATCCCCCTCATCCTCTGTCCTCCAATCCTCAGTGTATCCCCCTCATCCTCTGTCCACTAATCCTCAGTGTATCTCCCTCGGACTCTGTCCTCCAATCCTCAGTGTATCCCCCTCATCCTCTGTCCCCCAATCCTCAGTGTATCCCCCTCATCCTCTGTCCACTAATCCTCAGTGTATCCCCCTCATCCTCTGTCCCCCAATTCTCAGTGTATCCCCCTCATCCTCTGTCCCCCAATCCTCAGTGTATCCCTCTCATCCTCTGTCCCCCAATCCTCAGTGTATCTCCCCTCATCCTCTGTCCTCCAATCCTTAGTGTATCCCCCTCAGCCTCTGTCCTCCAATCCTCAGTGTATCCCCCTCATCCTCTGCCCACTAATCCTCAGTGTATCCCCCTCATCCTCTGTCCCCCAATCCTCAGTGTATCCCCCTCATCCTCTATCCCCCAATCCTCAGTGTATCCCCCTCATCCTCTGTCCACTAATCCTCAGTGTATCCCCCTCATCCTCTGTCCTCCAATCCTCAGTGTATCCCCCTCATCCTCTGTCCACCAATCCTCAGTGTATCCCCCTCATCCTCTGTCCCCAAATCCTCAGTGTATCCCCCTCATCCTTTGTCCTCCAATCCTCAGTGTATCCCCCTCATCCTCCGTCCCCCAATCCTCAGTGTATCCCCCTCATCCTCTGTCCTCCAATCCTCAGTGTATCCCCCTCATCCTCTGTCCACTAATCCTCAGTGTATCCCCCTCGGACTCTGTCCTCCAATCCTCAGTGTATCCCCCTCATCCTCTGCCCCCCAATCCTCAGTGTATCCCCCTCATCCTCTGTCCACTAATCCTCAGTGTATCCCCCTCATCCTCTGTCCTCCAATCCTCAGTGTATCCCCCTCATCCTCTGTCCCCCAATCCTCAGTGTATCCCCCTCATCCTCTGTCCCCCAATCCTCAGTGTATCTCCCCTCATCCTCTGTCCTCCAATCCTTAGTGTATCCCCCTCAGCCTCTGTCCTCCATTCCTCAGTGTATCCCCCTCATCCTCTGTCCACTATTCCTCAGTGTATCCCCCTCATCCTCTGTCCCCCAATCCTCAGTGTATCCCCCTCATCCTCTGTCCCCCAATCCTCAGTGTATCCCCCTCATCCTCTGTCCTCCAATCCTTAGTGTATCCCCCTCATCCTCTGTCCCCCAATCCTCAGTGTATCCCCCTCATCCTCTGTCCTCCAATCCTTAGTGTATCCCCCTCATCCTCTGCCCCCCAATCCTCCGTGTATCCCCCTCATCCTCTGTCCCCCAATCCTCAGTGTATCCCCCTTATCCTCTGTCCACTAATCCTCAGTGTATCCCTCTCATCCTCTGTCCTCCAATCCTCAGTGTATCCTCCTCAGCCTCTGTCCCCCAATCCTCAGTGTATCCTCCTCAGCCTCTGTCCCCCAATCCTCAGTGTATCCTCCTCAGCCTCTGTCTCCCAATCCTCAGTGTATCCCCCTCATCCTCTATCCTCCAATCCTCAGTGTATCCCCCTCATCCCATGTCCCCCAATCCTCAGTGTATCCCCCTCATCCTCTGTTCTCCAATCCTTAGTGTATCCCCCTCATCCTCTGCCCCCCAATCCTCAGTGTATCCCCCTAATCCTCTGTCCCCCAATCCTCAGTGTATCCTCCTTATCCTCTGTCCACTAATCCTCAGTGTATCCCTCTCATCCTCTGTCCTCCAATCCTCAGTGTATCCTCCTCAACCTCTGTCCCCCAATCCTCCGTGTATCCTCCTCAGCCTCTGTCCCCCAATCCTCAGTGTATCCCCCTCATCCTCTGTCCTCCAATCCTCAGTATATCCCCCTCATCCTCTATCCTCCAATCCTCAGTGTATCCCCCTCATCCTCTATCCCCCAATCCTCAGTGTATCCTCCTCATCCTCTGTCCTCTAATCCTCAGTGTATCCCCCTCATCCTCTGTCCTCCAATCCTCAGTGTATCCCCCTCATCCTCTGTCCCCCAATACTCAGTGTATCCCCCTCATCCTCTATCCCCCAATCCTCAGTGTATCCCCCTCATCCTCTGTCCCCCAATCCTCAGTGTATCCCCCTCATCCTCTGTCCTCCAATCCTCAGTGTATCCCCCTCATCCTCTATCCCCCAATCCTTAATGTATCCCCCTCATCCTCTGTCCTCCAATCCTCAGTGTATGCCCCTCATCCTCTGTCCACCAATCCTCAGTGTATCCCCCTCATCCTCTGTCCACTAATCCTCAGTGTATCCCCCTTATCCTCTGTCCTCCAATCCTCAGTGTATCCCCCTCATCCTCTGTCCCCCAATCCTCAGTGTATCCCCCTCATCCTCTGTCCTCCAATCCTCAGTGTATCCCCCTCATCCTCTGTCCCCCAATCCTCAGTGTATCCCCCTCATCCTCTATCCCCCAATCCTCAGTGTATCCCCCTCATCCTCTGTCCACTAATCCTCAGTGTATCCCCCTCATCCTCTGTCCTCCAATCCTCAGTGTATCCCCCTCATCCTCTGTCCACCAATCCTCAGTGTATCCCCCTCATCCTCTGTCCACTAATCCTCAGTGTATCCCCCTTATCCTCTGTCCTCCAATCCTCAGTGTATCCCCCTCATCCTCTGTCCCCAAATCCTCAGTGTATCCCCCTCATCCTCTGTCCTCCAATCCTCAGTGTATCCCCCTCATCCTCCATACCCCAATCCTCAGTGTATCCCCCTCATCCTCTGTCCTCCAATCCTCAGTGTAACCCCCTCATCCTCTGTCCACTAATCCTCAGTGTATCCCCCTCGGACTCTGTCCTCCAATCCTCAGTGTATCCCCCTCATCCTCTGTCCCCCAATCCTCAGTGTATCCCCCTCATCCTCTGTCCACTAATCCTCAGTGTATCTCCCTCATCCTCTGTCCCCCAATCCTCAGTGTATCCCCCTCATCCTCTGTCCCCCAATCCTCAGTGTATCCCTCTCATCCTCTGTCCCCCAATCCTCAGTGTATCTCCCCTCATCCTCTGTCCTCCAATCCTTAGTGTATCCCCCTCAGCCTCTGTCCTCCAATCCTCAGTGTATCCCCCTCATCCTCTGCCCACTAATCCTCAGTGTATCCCCCTCATCCTCTGTCCCCCAATCCTCAGTGTATCCCCCTCATCCTCTATCCCCCAATCCTCAGTGTATCCCCCTCATCCTCTGTCCACTAATCCTCAGTGTATCCCCCTCATCCTCTGTCCTCCAATCCTCAGTGTATCCCCCTCATCCTCTGTCCACCAATCCTCAGTGTATCCCCCTCATCCTCTGTCCTCCAATCCTCAGTGTATCCCCCTCATCCTCTGTCCCCCAATCCTCAGTGTATCCCCCTCATCCTCTATCCCCCAATCCTCAGTGTATCCCCCTCATCCTCTGTCCACTAATCCTCAGTGTATCCCCCTCATCCTCTGTCCTCCAATCCTCAGTGTATCCCCCTCATCCTCTGTCCACCAATCCTCAGTGTATCCCCCTCATCCTCTGTCCACTAATCCTCAGTGTATCCCCCTTATCCTCTGTCCTCCAATCCTCAGTGTATCCCCCTCATCCTCTGTCCCCAAATCCTCAGTGTATCCCCCTCATCCTCTGTCCTCCAATCCTCAGTGTATCCCCCTCATCCTCCATACCCCAATCCTCAGTGTATCCCCCTCATCCTCTGTCCTCCAATCCTCAGTGTATCCCCCTCATCCTCTGTCCACTAATCCTCAGTGTATCCCCCTCGGACTCTGTCCTCCAATCCTCAGTGTATCCTCCTCATCCTCTGTCCCCCAATCCTCAGTGTATCCCCCTCATCCTCTGTCCACTAATCCTCAGTGTATCCCCCTCATCCTCTGTCCCCCAATCCTCAGTGTATCCCCCTCATCCTCTGTCCCCCAATCCTCAGTGTATCCCTCTCATCCTCTGTCCCCCAATCCTCAGTGTATCTCCCCTCATCCTCTGTCCTCCAATCCTTAGTGTATCCCCCTCAGCCTCTGTCCTCCAATCCTCAGTGTATCCCCCTCATCCTCTGCCCACTAATCCTCAGTGTATCCCCCTCATCCTCTGTCCCCCAATCCTCAGTGTATCCCCCTCATCCTCTATCCCCCAATCCTCAGTGTATCCCCCTCATCCTCTGTCCACTAATCCTCAGTGTATCCCCCTCATCCTCTGTCCTCCAATCCTCAGTGTATCCCCCTCATCCTCTGTCCACCAATCCTCAGTGTATCCCCCTCATCCTCTGTCCACTAATCCTCAGTGTATCCCCCTTATCCTCTGTCCTCCAATCCTCAGTGTATCCCCCTCATCCTCTATCCCCCAATCCTCAGTGTATCCTCCTCATCCTCTGTCCTCTAATCCTCAGTGTATCCCCCTCATCCTCTTTCCTCCAATCCTCAGTGTATCCCCCTCATCCTCTGTCCCCCAATCCTCAGTGTATCCCCCTCATCCTCTATCCCCCAATCCTCAGTGTATCCTCCTCATCCTCTGTCCCCCAATCCTCAGTGTATCCCCCTCATCCTCTGTCCTCCAATCCTCAGTGTATCCCCCTCATCTTCTATCCCCCAATCCTTAATGTATCCCCCTCATCCTCTGTCCTCCAATCCTCAGTGTATCCCCCTCATCCTCTGTCCCCCAATCCTCAGTGTATCCCCCTCATCCTCTGTCCTCCAATCCTCAGTGTATCCCCCTCATCCTCTGTCCCCCAATCCTCAGTGTATCCCCCTCATCCTCTATCCCCCAATCCTCAGTGTATCCCCCTCATCCTCTGTCCACTAATCCTCAGTGTATCCCCCTCATCCTCTGTCCTCCAATCCTCAGTGTATCTCCCTCATCCTCTGTCCACCAATCCTCAGTGTATCACCCTCATCCACTGTCCACTAATCCTCAGTGTATCCCTCTCATCCTCTGTCCTCCAATCCTCAGTGTATCCTCCTCAACCTCTGTCCCCCAATCCTCAGTGTATCCTCCTCAACCTCTGTCCCCCAATCCTCAGTGTATCCCCCTCATCCTCTGTCCTCCAATCCTCAGTATATCCCCCTCATCCTCTATCCTCCAATCCTCAGTGTATCCCCCTTATCCTCTGTCCTCCAATCCTCAGTGTATCCCCCTCATCCTCTATCCCCCAATCCTCAGTGTATCCCCCTCATCCTCTGTCCCCCAATCCTCAGTGTATCCCCCTCATCCTCTGTCCACTAATCCTCAGTGTATCCCCCTCATCCTCTGTCCCCCAATCCTCAGTGTATCCCCCTCATCCTCTGTCCCCCAATCCTCAGTGTATCCCTCTCATCCTCTGTCCCCCAATCCTCAGTGTATCTCCCCTCATCCTCTGTCCTCCAATCCTTAGTGTATCCCCCTCAGCCTCTGTCCTCCAATCCTCAGTGTATCCCCCTCATCCTCTGCCCACTAATCCTCAGTGTATCCCCCTCATCCTCTGTCCCCCAATCCTCAGTGTATCCCCCTCATCCTCTATCCCCCAATCCTCAGTGTATCCCCCTCATCCTCTGTCCACTAATCCTCAGTGTATCCCCCTCATCCTCTGTCCTCCAATCCTCAGTGTATCCCCCTCATCCTCTGTCCACCAATCCTCAGTGTATCCCCCTCATCCTCTGTCCACTAATCCTCAGTGTATCCCCCTTATCCTCTGTCCTCCAATCCTCAGTGTATCCCCCTCATCCTCTATCCCCCAATCCTCAGTGTATCCTCCTCATCCTCTGTCCTCTAATCCTCAGTGTATCCCCCTCATCCTCTTTCCTCCAATCCTCAGTGTATCCCCCTCATCCTCTGTCCCCCAATCCTCAGTGTATCCCCCTCATCCTCTATCCCCCAATCCTCAGTGTATCCTCCTCATCCTCTGTCCCCCAATCCTCAGTGTATCCCCCTCATCCTCTGTCCTCCAATCCTCAGTGTATCCCCCTCATCTTCTATCCCCCAATCCTTAATGTATCCCCCTCATCCTCTGTCCTCCAATCCTCAGTGTATCCCCCTCATCCTCTGTCCCCCAATCCTCAGTGTATCCCCCTCATCCTCTGTCCTCCAATCCTCAGTGTATCCCCCTCATCCTCTGTCCCCCAATCCTCAGTGTATCCCCCTCATCCTCTATCCCCCAATCCTCAGTGTATCCCCCTCATCCTCTGTCCACTAATCCTCAGTGTATCCCCCTCATCCTCTGTCCTCCAATCCTCAGTGTATCTCCCTCATCCTCTGTCCACCAATCCTCAGTGTATCCCCCTCATCCACTGTCCACTAATCCTCAGTGTATCCCTCTCATCCTCTGTCCTCCAATCCTCAGTGTATCCTCCTCAACCTCTGTCCCCCAATCCTCAGTGTATCCTCCTCAACCTCTGTCCCCCAATCCTCAGTGTATCCCCCTCATCCTCTGTCCTCCAATCCTCAGTATATCCCCCTCATCCTCTATCCTCCAATCCTCAGTGTATCCCCCTTATCCTCTGTCCTCCAATCCTCAGTGTATCCCCCTCATCCTCTATCCCCCAATCCTCAGTGTATCCTCCTCATCCTCTGTCCTCTAATCCTCAGTGTATCCCCCTCATCCTCTGTCCTCCAATCCTCAGTGTATCCCCCTCATCCTCTGTCCCCCAATACTCAGTGTATCCCCCTCATCCTCTATCCCCCAATCCTCAGTGTATCCCCCTCATCCTCTGTCCCCCAATCCTCAGTGTATCCCCCTCATCCTCTGTCCTCCAATCCTCAGTGTATCCCCCTCATCCTCTATCCCCCAATCCTTAATGTATCCCCCTCATCCTCTATCCCCCAATCCTCAGTGTATCCCCCTCATCCTCTGTCCACTAATCCTCAGTGTATCCCCCTCATCCTCTGTCCTCCAATCCTCAGTGTATCCCCCTCATCCTCTGTCCACCAATCCTCAGTGTATCCCCCTCATCCTCTGTCCTCCAATCCTCAGTGTATCCCCCTCATCCTCTGTCCCCCAATCCTCAGTGTATCCCCCTCATCCTCTATCCCCCAATCCTCAGTGTATC
The DNA here is from genome assembly GCF_029499605.1 of Hyla sarda. Lineage (NCBI taxonomy): Eukaryota > Metazoa > Chordata > Amphibia > Anura > Hylidae > Hyla > Hyla sarda. The sequence goes on along the minus strand of NW_026607887.1, from coordinate 62,919 downwards.
CCCCTCATCCTCTGTCCACTAATCCTCAGTGTATCCCCCTCATCCTCTGTCCTCCAATCCTCAGTGTATCCCCCTCATCCTCTGTCCACCAATCCTCAGTGTATCCCCCTCATCCTCTGTCCACTAATCCTCAGTGTATCCCCCTTATCCTCTGTCCTCCAATCCTCAGTGTATCCCCCTCATCCTCTGTCCCCAAATCCTCAGTGTATCCCCCTCATCCTCTGTCCTCCAATCCTCAGTGTATCCCCCTCATCCTCCATACCCCAATCCTCAGTGTATCCCCCTCATCCTCTGTCCTCCAATCCTCAGTGTATCCCCCTCATCCTCTGTCCACTAATCCTCAGTGTATCCCCCTCGGACTCTGTCCTCCAATCCTCAGTGTATCCCCCTCATCCTCTGTCCCCCAATCCTCAGTGTATCCCCCTCATCCTCTGTCCACTAATCCTCAGTGTATCCCCCTCATCCTCTGTCCCCCAATCCTCAGTGTATCCCCCTCATCCTCTGTCCCCCAATCCTCAGTGTATCCCTCTCATCCTCTGTCCCCCAATCCTCAGTGTATCTCCCCTCATCCTCTGTCCTCCAATCCTTAGTGTATCCCCCTCAGCCTCTGTCCTCCAATCCTCAGTGTATCCCCCTCATCCTCTGCCCACTAATCCTCAGTGTATCCCCCTCATCCTCTGTCCCCCAATCCTCAGTGTATCCCCCTCATCCTCTATCCCCCAATCCTCAGTGTATCCCCCTCATCCTCTGTCCACTAATCCTCAGTGTATCCCCCTCATCCTCTGTCCTCCAATCCTCAGTGTATCCCCCTCATCCTCTGTCCACCAATCCTCAGTGTATCCCCCTCATCCTCTGTCCACTAATCCTCAGTGTATCCCCCTTATCCTCTGTCCTCCAATCCTCAGTGTATCCCCCTCATCCTCTATCCCCCAATCCTCAGTGTATCCTCCTCATCCTCTGTCCTCTAATCCTCAGTGTATCCCCCTCATCCTCTTTCCTCCAATCCTCAGTGTATCCCCCTCATCCTCTGTCCCCCAATCCTCAGTGTATCCCCCTCATCCTCTATCCCCCAATCCTCAGTGTATCCTCCTCATCCTCTGTCCCCCAATCCTCAGTGTATCCCCCTCATCCTCTGTCCTCCAATCCTCAGTGTATCCCCCTCATCTTCTATCCCCCAATCCTTAATGTATCCCCCTCATCCTCTGTCCTCCAATCCTCAGTGTATCCCCCTCATCCTCTGTCCCCCAATCCTCAGTGTATCCCCCTCATCCTCTGTCCTCCAATCCTCAGTGTATCCCCCTCATCCTCTGTCCCCCAATCCTCAGTGTATCCCCCTCATCCTCTATCCCCCAATCCTCAGTGTATCCCCCTCATCCTCTGTCCACTAATCCTCAGTGTATCCCCCTCATCCTCTGTCCTCCAATCCTCAGTGTATCTCCCTCATCCTCTGTCCACCAATCCTCAGTGTATCCCCCTCATCCACTGTCCACTAATCCTCAGTGTATCCCTCTCATCCTCTGTCCTCCAATCCTCAGTGTATCCTCCTCAACCTCTGTCCCCCAATCCTCAGTGTATCCTCCTCAACCTCTGTCCCCCAATCCTCAGTGTATCCCCCTCATCCTCTGTCCTCCAATCCTCAGTATATCCCCCTCATCCTCTATCCTCCAATCCTCAGTGTATCCCCCTTATCCTCTGTCCTCCAATCCTCAGTGTATCCCCCTCATCCTCTATCCCCCAATCCTCAGTGTATCCTCCTCATCCTCTGTCCTCTAATCCTCAGTGTATCCCCCTCATCCTCTGTCCTCCAATCCTCAGTGTATCCCCCTCATCCTCTGTCCCCCAATACTCAGTGTATCCCCCTCATCCTCTATCCCCCAATCCTCAGTGTATCCCCCTCATCCTCTGTCCCCCAATCCTCAGTGTATCCCCCTCATCCTCTGTCCTCCAATCCTCAGTGTATCCCCCTCATCCTCTATCCCCCAATCCTTAATGTATCCCCCTCATCCTCTGTCCTCCAATCCTCAGTGTATGCCCCTCATCCTCTGTCCACCAATCCTCAGTGTATCCCCCTCATCCTCTGTCCACTAATCCTCAGTGTATCCCCCTTATCCTCTGTCCTCCAATCCTCAGTGTATCCCTCTCATCCTCTGCCCCCCATTCCTCAGTGTATCCCCCTCATCCTCTGTCCACCAATCCTCAGTGTATCCCCCTCATCCTCTGTCCTCCAATCCTCAGTGTATCCCCCTCATCCTCCGTCCCCCAATCCTCAGTGTATCCCCCTCATCCTCTGCCCCTTAATCCTCAGTGTATCCCCCTCATCCTCTGCCCCCCAATCGTCAGTGTATCCCCCTCAGCCTCTGTCCCCAATCCTCAGTGTATCCCCCTCATCCTCTGTCCCCCAATCCTTAGTGTATCCCCCTCATCCTCCGTCCCCCAATCCTCAGTGTATCTCCCCTCATCCTCCGTCCCCCAATCCTCCGTGTATCCCCCTCATCCTCCGTCCCCCAATCCTCAGTTTATCCCCCTCATCCTCTGCCCCCCAATCCTCAGTGTATCCCCCTCATCCTCTGCCCCCCAATCCTCAGTGTATCCCCTCATCCTCTGCCCCCCAATCCTCAGTGTATCCCCCTCATCCTCTGTCCTCCAATCCTCAGTGTATCCCCCTCATCCTCCGTCCTCCAATCCTCAGTGTATCCCCCTCATCCTCCGTCCTCCAATCCTCAGTGTATCTCCCCTCATCCTCCGTCCCCCAATCCTCAGTGTATCCCCCTCATCCTCTGTCCCCCAATCCTCAGTGTATCCCCCTCATCCTCTGTCCTCCAATCCTCAGTGTATCCCCCTCATCCTCTGCCCCCCAATCCTCAGTGTATCCCCCTCATCCTCTGCCCCTCAATCCTCAGTGTATCCCCTCATCCTCTGTCCCCTATTCCTCAGTGTATCCCCCTCATCCTCTACCCCCCAATCCTCAGTGTATCCCCCTCATCCTCTGCCCCCCATTCCTCTGTGTATCCCCTTCATCCTCTGTCCACTAATCCTCAGTGTATCCCCCTCATCCTCTGTCCTCCAATCCTCAGTGTATCCCCCTCATCCTCCGTCCCCCAATCCTCAGTGTATCCCCCTCATCCTCTGTTCACTAATCCTCAGTGTATCCCCCTCATCCTCTGTCCCCCAATCCTTAGTGTATCCCCCTCATCCTCTGTCCCCCAATCCTCAGTGTATCTCCCCTCATCCTCCGTCCCCCAATCCTCCGTGTATCCCCCTCATCCTCCGTCCCCCAATCCTCAGTTTATCCCCCTCATCCTCTGCCCCCCAATCCTCAGTGTATCCCCCTCATCCTCTGCCCCCCAATCCTCAGTGTATCCCCTCATCCTCTGCCCCCCAAATCCTCAGTGTATCCCCCTCATCCTCTGTCCTCCAATCCTCAGTGTATCCCCCTCATCCTCCGTCCTCCAATCCTCAGTGTATCTCCCCTCATCCTCCGTCCCCCAATCCTCAGTGTATCCCCCTCATCCTCTGTCCCCCAATCCTCAGTGTATCCCCCTCATCCTCTGTCCTCCAATCCTCAGTGTATCCCCCTCATCCTCTGCCCCCCAATCCTCAGTGTATCCCCCTCATCCTCTGCCCCTCAATCCTCAGTGTATCCCCTCATCCTTTGTCCCCTATTCCTCAGTGTATCCCCCTCATCCTCTACCCCCCAATCCTCAGTGTATCCCCCTCATCCTCTGCCCCCCATTCCTCTGTGTATCCCCTTCATCCTCTGTCCACTAATCCTCAGTGTATCCCCCTCATCCTCTGTCCTCCAATCCTCAGTGTATCCCCCTCATCCTCCGTCCCCCAATCCTCAGTGTATCCCCCTCATCCTCTGTCCACTAATCCTCAGTGTATCCCCCTCATCCTCTATCCACTAATCCTCAGTGTATCCCCCTCATCCTCTATCCCCCAATCCTCAGTGTATCCCCCTCATCCTCTGTCCTCCAATCCTCAGTGTATCCCCCTAATCCTCTGTCCTCCACTCCTCAGTGTATCCCCCTTATCCTCTGTCCACTAATCCTCAGTGTATCCCCCTCAGCCTCTGTCCCCCAATCCTCAGTGTATCCCCCTCATCCTCTATCCCCAATCCTCAGTGCATCCCCCTCATCCTCTCTCCCACATTCCTCAGTGTATCCCCCTCATCCTCTATCCCCAATCCTCAGTGCATCCCCCTCATCCTCTGTCCCCCAATCCTCAGTGTATCCCCCTCATCCTCTATCCCCAATCCTCAGTGTATCCCCCTCATCCTCTATCCACTAATCCTCAGTGTATCCCCCTCATCCTCTATCCCCCAATACTCAGTGTATCCCCCTCAGCCTCTGTCCCCAATCCTCAATGTATCCCCCTCATCCTCTGTCCCCCAATCAACAGTATATCCCACTTATCCTCTGTCCCCCAATCCTCAGTCTATCCCCCCTCATCCTCCGTCCCCCAATCCTCAGTGTATCCCCCTCATCCTCTGTCCACCAATCCTCAGTGTATCCCCCTCATCCTCTGTCCACTAATCCTCAGTGTATCCCCCTTATCCTCTGTCCTCCAATCCTCAGTGTATCCCCCTCATCCTCTATCCCCCAATCCTCAGTGTATCCTCCTCATCCTCTGTCCTCTAATCCTCAGTGTATCCCCCTCATCCTCTTTCCTCCAATCCTCAGTGTATCCCCCTCATCCTCTGTCCCCCAATCCTCAGTGTATCCCCCTCATCCTCTATCCCCCAATCCTCAGTGTATCCTCCTCATCCTCTGTCCCCCAATCCTCAGTGTATCCCCCTCATCCTCTGTCCTCCAATCCTCAGTGTATCCCCCTCATCTTCTATCCCCCAATCCTTAATGTATCCCCCTCATCCTCTGTCCTCCAATCCTCAGTGTATCCCCCTCATCCTCTGTCCCCCAATCCTCAGTGTATCCCCCTCATCCTCTGTCCTCCAATCCTCAGTGTATCCCCCTCATCCTCTGTCCCCCAATCCTCAGTGTATCCCCCTCATCCTCTATCCCCCAATCCTCAGTGTATCCCCCTCATCCTCTGTCCACTAATCCTCAGTGTATCCCCCTCATCCTCTGTCCTCCAATCCTCAGTGTATCTCCCTCATCCTCTGTCCACCAATCCTCAGTGTATCCCCCTCATCCACTGTCCACTAATCCTCAGTGTATCCCTCTCATCCTCTGTCCTCCAATCCTCAGTGTATCCTCCTCAACCTCTGTCCCCCAATCCTCAGTGTATCCTCCTCAACCTCTGTCCCCCAATCCTCAGTGTATCCCCCTCATCCTCTGTCCTCCAATCCTCAGTATATCCCCCTCATCCTCTATCCTCCAATCCTCAGTGTATCCCCCTTATCCTCTGTCCTCCAATCCTCAGTGTATCCCCCTCATCCTCTATCCCCCAATCCTCAGTGTATCTTCCTCATCCTCTGTCCTCTAATCCTCAGTGTATCCCCCTCATCCTCTGTCCTCCAATCCTCAGTGTATCCCCCTCATCCTCTGTCCCCCAATACTCAGTGTATCCCCCTCATCCTCTATCCCCCAATCCTCAGTGTATCCCCCTCATCCTCTGTCCCCCAATCCTCAGTGTATCCCCCTCATCCTCTGTCCTCCAATCCTCAGTGTATCCCCCTCATCCTCTATCCCCCAATCCTTAATGTATCCCCCTCATCCTCTGTCCTCCAATCCTCAGTGTATGCCCCTCATCCTCTGTCCACCAATCCTCAGTGTATCCCCCTCATCCTCTGTCCACTAATCCTCAGTGTATCCCCCTTATCCTCTGTCCTCCAATCCTCAGTGTATCCCTCTCATCCTCTGCCCCCCATTCCTCAGTGTATCCCCCTCATCCTCTGTCCACCAATCCTCAGTGTATCCCCCTCATCCTCTGTCCTCCAATCCTCAGTGTATCCCCCTCATCCTCCGTCCCCCAATCCTCAGTGTATCCCCCTCATCCTCTGCCCCTTAATCCTCAGTGTATCCCCCTCATCCTCTGCCCCCCAATCGTCAGTGTATCCCCCTCAGCCTCTGTCCCCAATCCTCAGTGTATCCCCCTCATCCTCTGTCCCCCAATCCTTAGTGTATCCCCCTCATCCTCTGTCCCCCAATCCTCAGTGTATCTCCCCTCATCCTCCGTCCCCCAATCCTCCGTGTATCCCCCTCATCCTCCGTCCCCCAATCCTCAGTTTATCCCCCTCATCCTCTGCCCCCCAATCCTCAGTGTATCCCCCTCATCCTCTGCCCCCCAATCCTCAGTGTATCCCCTCATCCTCTGCCCCCCAATCCTCAGTGTATCCCCCTCATCCTCTGTCCTCCAATCCTCAGTGTATCCCCCTCATCCTCCGTCCTCCAATCCTCAGTGTATCCCCCTCATCCTCCGTCCTCCAATCCTCAGTGTATCTCCCCTCATCCTCCGTCCCCCAATCCTCAGTGTATCCCCCTCATCCTCTGTCCCCCAATCCTCAGTGTATCCCCCTCATCCTCTGTCCTCCAATCCTCAGTGTATCCCCCTCATCCTCTGCCCCCCAATCCTCAGTGTATCCCCCTCATCCTCTGCCCCTCAATCCTCAGTGTATCCCCTCATCCTCTGTCCCCTATTCCTCAGTGTATCCCCCTCATCCTCTACCCCCCAATCCTCAGTGTATCCCCCTCATCCTCTGCCCCCCATTCCTCTGTGTATCCCCTTCATCCTCTGTCCACTAATCCTCAGTGTATCCCCCTCATCCTCTGTCCTCCAATCCTCAGTGTATCCCCCTCATCCTCCGTCCCCCAATCCTCAGTGTATCCCCCTCATCCTCTGTTCACTAATCCTCAGTGTATCCCCCTCATCCTCTGTCCCCCAATCCTTAGTGTATCCCCCTCATCCTCTGTCCCCCAATCCTCAGTGTATCTCCCCTCATCCTCCGTCCCCCAATCCTCCGTGTATCCCCCTCATCCTCCGTCCCCCAATCCTCAGTTTATCCCCCTCATCCTCTGCCCCCCAATCCTCAGTGTATCCCCCTCATCCTCTGCCCCCCAATCCTCAGTGTATCCCCTCATCCTCTGCCCCCCAAATCCTCAGTGTATCCCCCTCATCCTCTGTCCTCCAATCCTCAGTGTATCCCCCTCATTCTCCGTCCTCCAATCCTCAGTGTATCTCCCCTCATCCTCCGTCCCCCAATCCTCAGTGTATCCCCCTCATCCTCTGTCCCCCAATCCTCAGTGTATCCCCCTCATCCTCTGTCCTCCAATCCTCAGTGTATCCCCCTCATCCTCTGCCCCCCAATCCTCAGTGTATCCCCCTCATCCTCTGCCCCTCAATCCTCAGTGTATCCCCTCATCCTCTGTCCCCTATTCCTCAGTGTATCCCCCTCATCCTCTACCCCCCAATCCTCAGTGTATCCCCCTCATCCTCTGCCCCCCATTCCTCTGTGTATCCCCTTCATCCTCTGTCCACTAATCCTCAGTGTATCCCCCTCATCCTCTGTCCTCCAATCCTCAGTGTATCCCCCTCATCCTCCGTCCCCCAATCCTCAGTGTATCCCCCTCATCCTCTGTCCACTAATCCTCAGTGTATCCCCCTCATCCTCTATCCACTAATCCTCAGTGTATCCCCCTCATCCTCTATCCCCCAATCCTCAGTGTATCCCCCTCATCCTCTGTCCTCCAATCCTCAGTGTATCCCCCTAATCCTCTGTCCTCCACTCCTCAGTGTATCCCCCTTATCCTCTGTCCACTAATCCTCAGTGTATCCCCCTCAGCCTCTGTCCCCCAATCCTCAGTGTATCCCCCTCATCCTCTATCCCCAATCCTCAGTGCATCCCCCTCATCCTCTCTCCCACATTCCTCAGTGTATCCCCCTCATCCTCTATCCCCAATCCTCAGTGCATCCCCCTCATCCTCTGTCCCCCAATCCTCAGTGTATCCCCCTCATCCTCTATCCCCAATCCTCAGTGTATCCCCCTCATCCTCTATCCACTAATCCTCAGTGTATCCCCCTCATCCTCTATCCCCCAATACTCAGTGTATCCCCCTCAGCCTCTGTCCCCAATCCTCAATGTATCCCCCTCATCCTCTGTCCCCCAATCAACAGTATATCCCACTTATCCTCTGTCCCCCAATCCTCAGTCTATCCCCCCTCATCCTCCGTCCCCCAATCCTCAGTGTATCCCCCTCATCCTCCGTCCCCCCAATCCTCAGTATATCCCCCTTATCCTCTGTCCCCCAATCCTCAGTATATCCTCCTCATCCTCTGTCCTCCAATCCTCAGTGTATCCCCCTAAGCCTCTGTCCCCCAATCCTCAGTGTAGCCCCTCATCCTCTGTTCACTAATCCTCAGTGTATCCCCCTCATCCTCGGCCCCCCAATCCTCAGTGTATCCCCCTTATCCTCTGTCCCCCAATCCTCAGTTTATCCCCCTCATCCTCTGTCCCCCAATCCTCAGTGTATCCCCCTCATCCCCTGCCCCCAATCCTCAGTGTATCCCCCTCATCCTCTGTCCCCCAATCCTCAGTGTATCCCCCTTATCCTCTGTCCCCCAATCCTCAGTGTATCCCCCTCATCCTCTGTCCTCCAATCCTCAGTGTATCCCCCTCATCCTCTGTCCTCCAATCCTCAGTGTATCCCCCTCATCCTCTGTCCACTAATCCTCAGTGTATCCCCCTCATCCTCTGTCCACTAATCCTCAGTGTTTCCCCCTCATCCTCTGCCCCCAATCCTCAGTCTATCCCCCTCATCCTCTGTCCTCCAATCCTCAGTGTATCCCCCTTATCCTCTGTCCACTAATCCTCAGTGTATCCCCCTCATCCTCTGTCCCCCAATCCTCAGTGTATCCCCCTCATCCTCTGTCCCCCAATCCTCAGTGTATCCCCCTCATCCTCTGTCCCCCCAATCCTCAGTGTATCCCCCTCATCCTCTGTCACCCAATCCTCAGTGTATCCCCCTCATCCCCTGTCCCCCAATCCTCAGTGTATCCCCCTCATCCTCTGTCCTCCAATCCTTAGTGTATCCCCCTCATCCTCTGCCCCCCAATCCTCAGTGTATCCCCCTCATCCTCTGTCCCCCAATCCTCAGTGTATCCCCCTTATCCTCTGTCCACTAATCCTCAGTGTATCCCCCTCATCCTCTGTCCTCCAATCCTCAGTGTATCCCCCTCATCCTCTGTCCTCCAATCCTCAGTGTATCCCCCTCATCCTCTGTCCTCCAATCCTCAGTGTATCCCCCTCATCCTCTGTCCTCCAATCCTCAGTGTATCCCCCTCATCCTCTGTCCTCCAATCCTCAGTGTATCCCCCTCATCCTCTGTCCTCCAATCCTCAGTGTATCCTCCTCAGCCTCTGTCCCCCAATCCTCAGTGTATCCCCCTCATCCTCTATCCTCCAATCCTCAGTGTATCCCCCTCATCCTCTGTCCTCCAATCCTCAGTGTATCCCCCTTATTCTCTGTCCTCCAATCCTCAGTGTATCCCCCTCAGCCTCTGTCCCCCAATCCTCAGTGTATCCCCCTCATCCTCTGTCCCCCAATCCTCAGTGTATCCCCCTCATCCTCTGTCCTCCAATCCTCAGTGTATCCCCCTCATCCTCTGTCCACTAATCCTCAGTGTATCCCCCTTATCCTCTGTCCTCCAATCCTCAGTGTATCCACCTTATCCTCTGTCCTCCAATCCTCAGTGTTTCCCCCTCATCCTCTTCCCCCCAATCCTCAGTGTATCCCCCTCAGCCTCTGTCCCCCAATCCTCAGTGTATCCCCCTCATCCTCTGTCCCCCAATCCTCAGTGTATCCCCCTCATCCTCTTTACCCCAATCCTCAGTGTATCTCCCCTCATCCTCCGTCCCCCAATCCTCAGTGTATCCCCCTCATCCTCCGTCCCCCAATCCTCAGTGTATCCCCCTCATCCTCTGCCCCCCAATCCTCAGTGTATCCCCCTCATCCTCTGCCCCCCAATCCTCAGTGTATCCCCTCCTCCTCTGCCCCCCAATCCTCAGTGTATCCCCCTCATCCTCTGTCCTCCAATCCTCAGTGTATCCCCCTCATCCTCTGTCCCCCAATCCTCAGTTTATCCCCCTCATCCTCCGTCCCCCAATCCTTTGTGTATCCCCCTCATCCTCTGTCCCCCAATCCTCAGTGTATCCCCCTCATCCTCTGTCCCCCAATCCTCAGTGTATCTCCCCTCATCCTCTGTCCCCCAATCCTCAGTGTATCCCCCTCATCCTCTGTCCCCCAATCCTCAGTGTATCTCCCCTCATCCTCCGTCCCCCAGTCCTCAGTGTATCCCCCTCATCCTCTGCCCCCCAATCCTCAGTGTATCCCCCTCATCCTCTGCCCCCTGATCCTCAGTGTATCCCCTAATCCTCTGCCCCCCAATCCTCAGTGTATCCCCCTCATCCTCTGTCCTCCAATCCTCAGTGTATCCCCCTCATCCTCTGTCCTCCAATCCTCAGTGTATCCCTCTCATCCTCTGTCCACTAATCCTCAGTGTATCCCCCTCATCCTCTGTCCACTAATCCTCAGTGTATCCCCCTCATCCTCTGCCCCCCAATCCTCAGTGTATCCCCCTTATCCTCTGCCCCCCCAATCCTCAGTCTATCCCCCTCATCCTCTGTCCCCCAATCCTCAGTGTATCCCCCTCATCCTCTGTCCTCCAATCCTCAGTGTATCCCCGTTATCCTCTGTCCTCCAATCCTCATTGTATCCCCCTCAGCCTCTGTCCCCCAATCCTCAGTGTATCCCCCTCATCCTCTGTTCACTAATCCTTAGTGTATTCCCCTCATCCTCGGCCCCCCAATCCTCAGTGTATCCCCCTTATCCTCTGTCCCCCAATCCTCAGTTTATCCCCCTCATTCTCTGTCCCCCAATCCTCAGTGTATCCCCCTCATCCTCTGTCCCCTAATCCTCAGTGTATCCCCCTCATTCTCTGTCCCCCAATCCTCAGTGTATCCCACTCATCCTCTGTCCACTAATCCTCAGTGTATCCCCCTCATCCTCTGCCCCCCAATCCTCAGTGTATCCCCCTTATCCTCTTCCCCCCCAATCCTCAGTCTATCCCCCTCATCCTCTGTCCCCCAATCCTCAGTGTATCCCCCTCATCCTCTGTCCTCCAATCCTCAGTTTATCCCCCTTATCCTCTGTCCTCCAATCCTCAGTGTATCCCCCTCAGCCTCTGTCCCCCAATCCTCAGTATATCCCCCTCATCCTCTCTCCCACAATCCTCAGTGTATCCCCCTCATCCTCTATCCCCCAATCCTCAGTGTATCCCCCTCATCCTCTGTCCCCAATCCTCAGTGTAGCCCCCTCATCCTCTGTTCACTAATCCTCAGTGTATCCCCCTCATCCTCGGCCCCCCAATCCTCAGTGTATCCCCCTTATCCTCTGTCCCCCAATCCTCAGTTTATCCCCCTCATCCTCTGTCCACCAATCCTCAGTGTATCCCCCTCATTCTCTGTCCCCCAATCCTCAGTGTATCCCACTCATCCTCTGTCCCCCAATCCTCAGTGTATCCCCCTCATCCTCTGTCCCCCAATCCTCAGTGTATCCCCCTCATCCTCTGCCCCCCAATCCTCAGTGTATCCCCCTCATCCTCTGTCCCCTAATCCTCAGTGTATCCCCCTCATTCTCTGTCCCCCAATCCTCAGTGTATCCCACTCATCCTCTGTCCCCCAATCCTCAGTGTATCCCCCTCATCCTCTGTCCCCCAATCCTCAGTGTATCCCCCTTATCCTCTGTCCCCCAATCCTCAGTGTATCCCCCTCATCCTCTGTCCTCCAATCCTCAGTGTATCCCCCTCATCCTCTATTCACTAATCCTCAGTGTATCCCCCTCATCCTCTATTCACTAATCCTCAGTGTATCCTCCTCATCCTCTATTCACTAATCCTCAGTGTATTCCCCTCATCCTCGGCCCCCCAATCCTCAGCGTATCCCCCTTATCCTCTGTCCCCCAATCCTCAGTTTATCCCCCTCATTCTCTGTCCCCCAATCCTCAGTGTATCCCCCTCATCCTCTGTCCCCCAATCCTCAGTGTATCCCCCTCATCCTCTGCCCCCCAAGCCTCAGTGTATCCCCCTCATCCTCTGTCCCCCAATCCTCAGTGTATCCCCCTTATCCTCTATCCCCCAATCCTCAGTTTATCCCCCTCATCCTCTGTCCCCCAATCCCCAGTGTATCCCCCTCATCCTCTGTCCCCCAATCCTCAGTGTATCCCCCTCATCCTCTGTCCCCTAATCCTCAGTGTATCCCCCTCATCCTCTGTCCCCTAATCCTCAGTGTATCCCCCTCATCCTCTGCCCCCCAATCCTCAGTGTATCCCCCTCATCCTCTGCCCCCCAATCCTCAGTGTATCCCCCTCATCCTCTGTCCACCAATCCTCAGTGTATCCCCCTCATCCTCTGTCTTCCAATCCTCAGTGTATCCCCCTCATCCTCCGTCCCCCAATCCTCAGTGTATCCCCCTCATCCTCTGCCCCCCAATCCTCAGTGTATCCCCCTCATCCTCTGCCCCCCAATCCACAGTGTATCCCCCTCATCCTCTGCCCCCCAATCCTCAGTGTATCCCCTCATCCTCTGACCCCCAATCCTCAGTGTATCCCCCTCATCCTCTGTCCTCCAATCCTCAGTGTATCCCCCTCATCCTCCGTCCTCCAATCCTTAGTGTATCTCCCCTCATCCTCCGTCCCCCAATCCTCAGTGTATCCCCCTCATCATCTGTCCCCCAATCCTCAGTGTATCCCCCTCATCCTCTGTCCCCCAATCCTCAGTGTATCTCCCTCATCCTCTGCCCCCCAATCCTCAGTGTATCCCCCTCATCCTCTGCCCCTCAATCCTCAGTGTATCCCCTCATCCTCTGTCCCCTATTCCTCAGTGTATCCCCCTCATCCTCTGTCACCCAATCCTCAGTGTATCCCCCTCATCCCATGTCCCCCAATCCTCAGTGTATCCCCCGTATCCTCTGTCCTCCAAACCTCAGTGTATCCCCCTCATCCTCTGCCCCCAATCCTCAGTGTATCCCCCTCATCCTCTGTCCCCCAATCCTCAGTGTATCCCCCTTATCCTCTGTCCACTAATCCTCAGTGTATCCCCCTCATCCACTGTCCTCCAATCCTCAGTGTATCCCCCTCATCCTCTGTCCTCCAATCCTCAGTGTATCCCCCTCATCCTCTGTCCTCCAATCCTCAGTGTATCCCCCTCATCCTCTGTCCTCCAATCCTCAGTGTATCCCCCTCATCCTCTGTCCTCCAATCCTCAGTGTATCCTCCTCAGCCTCTGTCCCCCAATCCTCAGTGTATCCTCCTCAGCCTCTGTCCCCCAATCCTCAGTGTATCCCCCTCATCCTCTATCCTCCAATCCTCAGTGTATCCCCCTCATCCTCTGTCCTCCAATCCTCAGTGTATCCCCCTTATCCTCTGTCCTCCAATCCTCAGTGTATCCCACTCAGCCTCTGTCCCCCAATCCTCAGTGTATCCCCCTCATCCTCTGTCCCCCAATCCTCAGTGTATCCCCCTCATCCTCTGTCCTCCAATCCTCAGTGTATCCCCCTCATCCTCTGTCCACTAATCCTCAGTGTATCCCCCTTATCCTCTGTCCTCCAATCCTCAGTGTATCCCCCTTATCCTCTGTCCTCCAATCCTCAGTGTATCCCCCTCATCCTCTGCCCCCCAATCCTCAGTGTATCCCCCTCAGCCTCTGTCCCCCAATCCTCAGTGTATCCCCCTCATCCTCTATCCCCCAATCCTCAGTGTATCCCCCTCATCCTCTATCCCCCAATCCTCAGTGTATCCCCCTCAGCCTCTGTCCCCAATCCTCAGTGTATCCCCCTCATCCTCTGTCCCCCAATCAACAGTATATCCCACTTATCCTCTGTCCCCCAATCCTCAGTCTATCCCCCCTCATCCTCCGTCCCCCAATCCTCAGTGTATCCCCCTCATCCTCCGTCCCCCCAATCCTCAGTATATCCCCCTTATCCTCTGTCCCCCAATCCTCAGTATATCCTCCTCATCCTCTGTCCTCCAATCCTCAGTGTATCCCCCTATGCCTCTGTCCCCCAATCCTCAGTGTAGCCCCTCATCCTCTTTTCACTAATCCTCAGTGTATCCCCCTCATCCTCGGCCCCCCAATCCTCAGTGTATCCCCCTTATCCTCTGTCCCCCAATCCTCAGTTTATCCCCCTCATCCTCTGTCCCCCAATCCTCAGTGTATCCCCCTCATCCCCTGCCCCCAATCCTCAGTGTATCCCCCTCATCCTCTGTCCCCCAATCCTCAGTGTATCCCCCTTATCCTCTGTCCCCCAATCCTCAGTGTATCCCCCTCATCCTCTGTCCTCCAATCCTCAGTGTATCCCCCTCATCCTCTGTCCTCCAATCCTCAGTGTATCCCCCTCATCCTCTGTCCACTAATCCTCAGTGTATCCCCCTCATCCTCTGTCCACTAATCCTCAGTGTTTCCCCCTCATCCTCTGCCCCCAATCCTCAGTGTATCCCCCTTATCCTCTGCCCCCCAATCCTCAGTCTATCCCCCTCATCCTCTGTCCCCCAATCCTCAGTCTATCCCCCTCATCCTCTGTCCTCCAATCCTCAGTGTATCCCCCTTATCCTCTGTCCACTAATCCTCAGTGTATCCCCCTCATCCTCTGTCCCCCAATCCTCAGTGTATCCCCCTCATCCTCTGTCCCCCAATCCTCAGTGTATCCCCCTCATCCTCTGTCCCCCAATCCTCAGTGTATCCCCCTCATCCTCTGTCACCCAATCCTCAGTGTATCCCCCTCATCCCCTGTCCCCCAATCCTCAGTGTATCCCCCTCATCCTCTGTCCTCCAATCCTTAGTGTATCCCCCTCATCCTCTGCCCCCCAATCCTCAGTGTATCCCCCTCATCCTCTGTCCCCCAATCCTCAGTGTATCCCCCTCATCCTCTGTCCTCCAATCCTCAGTGTATCCCCCTCATCCTCTGTCCACTAATCCTCAGTGTATCCCCCTTATCCTCTGTCCTCCAATCCTCAGTGTATCCCCCTTATCCTCTGTCCTCCAATCCTCAGTGTATCCCCCTCATCCTCTGCCCCCCAATCCTCAGTGTATCCCCCTCAGCCTCTGTCCCCCAATCCTCAGTGTATCCCCCTCATCCTCTATCCCCCAATCCTCAGTGTATCCCCCTCATCCTCTATCCCCCAATCCTCAGTGTATCCCCCTCAGCCTCTGTCCCCAATCCTCAGTGTATCCCCCTCATCCTCTGTCCCCCAATCAACAGTATATCCCACTTATCCTCTGTCCCCCAATCCTCAGTCTATCCCCCCTCATCCTCCGTCCCCCAATCCTCAGTGTATCCCCCTCATCCTCCGTCCCCCCAATCCTCAGTATATCCCCCTTATCCTCTGTCCCCCAATCCTCAGTATATCCTCCTCATCCTCTGTCCTCCAATCCTCAGTGTATCCCCCTATGCCTCTGTCCCCCAATCCTCAGTGTAGCCCCTCATCCTCTTTTCACTAATCCTCAGTGTATCCCCCTCATCCTCGGCCCCCCAATCCTCAGTGTATCCCCCTTATCCTCTGTCCCCCAATCCTCAGTTTATCCCCCTCATCCTCTGTCCCCCAATCCTCAGTGTATCCCCCTCATCCCCTGCCCCCAATCCTCAGTGTATCCCCCTCATCCTCTGTCCCCCAATCCTCAGTGTATCCCCCTTATCCTCTGTCCCCCAATCCTCAGTGTATCCCCCTCATCCTCTGTCCTCCAATCCTCAGTGTATCCCCCTCATCCTCTGTCCTCCAATCCTCAGTGTATCCCCCTCATCCTCTGTCCACTAATCCTCAGTGTATCCCCCTCATCCTCTGTCCACTAATCCTCAGTGTTTCCCCCTCATCCTCTGCCCCCAATCCTCAGTGTATCCCCCTTATCCTCTGCCCCCCAATCCTCAGTCTATCCCCCTCATCCTCTGTCCCCCAATCCTCAGTCTATCCCCCTCATCCTCTGTCCTCCAATCCTCAGTGTATCCCCCTTATCCTCTGTCCACTAATCCTCAGTGTATCCCCCTCATCCTCTGTCCCCCAATCCTCAGTGTATCCCCCTCATCCTCTGTCCCCCAATCCTCAGTGTATCCCCCTCATCCTCTGTCCCCCAATCCTCAGTGTATCCCCCTCATCCTCTGTCACCCAATCCTCAGTGTATCCCCCTCATCCCCTGTCCCCCAATCCTCAGTGTATCCCCCTCATCCTCTGTCCTCCAATCCTTAGTGTATCCCCCTCATCCTCTGCCCCCCAATCCTCAGTGTATCCCCCTCATCCTCCGTCCCCCAATCCTCAGTGTATCCCCCTTATCCTCTGTCCACTAATCCTCAGTGTATCCCCCTCATCCTCTGTCCTCCAATCCTCAGTGTATCCCCCTCATCCTCTGTCCTCCAATCCTCAGTGTATCCCCCTCATCCTCTGTCCTCCAATCCTCAGTGTATCCCCCTCATCCTCTGTCCTCCAATCCTCAGTGTATCCCCCTCATCCTCTGTCCTCCAATCCTCAGTGTATCCCCCTCATCCTCTGTCCTCCAATCCTCAGTGTATCCTCCTCAGCCTCTGTCCCCCAATCCTCAGTGTATCCCCCTCATCCTCTATCCTCCAATCCTCAGTGTATCCCCCTCATCCTCTGTCCTCCAATCCTCAGTGTATCCCCCTTATCCTCTGTCCTCCAATCCTCAGTGTATCCCCCTCAGCCTCTGTCCCCCAATCCTCAGTGTATCCCCCTCATCCTCTGTCCCCCAATCCTCAGTGTATCCCCCTCATCCTCTGTCCTCCAATCCTCAGTGTATCCCCCTCATCCTCTGTCCACTAATCCTCAGTGTATCCCCCTTATCCTCTGTCCTCCAATCCTCAGTGTATCCACCTTATCCTCTGTCCTCCAATCCTCAGTGTATCCCCCTCATCCTCTTCCCCCCAATCCTCAGTGTATCCCCCTCAGCCTCTGTCCCCCAATCCTCAGTGTATCCCCCTCATCCTCTGTCCCCCAATCCTCAGTGTATCCCCCTCATCCTCTTTACCCCAATCCTCAGTGTATCTCCCCTCATCCTCCGTCCCCCAATCCTCAGTGTATCCCCCTCATCCTCCGTCCCCCAATCCTCAGTGTATCCCCCTCATCCTCTGCCCCCCAATCCTCAGTGTATCCCCCTCATCCTCTGCCCCCCAATCCTCAGTGTATCCCCTCCTCCTCTGCCCCCCAATCCTCAGTGTATCCCCCTCATCCTCTGTCCTCCAATCCTCAGTGTATCCCCCTCATCCTCTGTCCCCCAATCCTCAGTTTATCCCCCTCATCCTCCGTCCCCCAATCCTTTGTGTATCCCCCTCATCCTCTGTCCCCCAATCCTCAGTGTATCCCCCTCATCCTCTGTCCCCCAATCCTCAGTGTATCTCCCCTCATCCTCTGTCCCCCAATCCTCAGTGTATCCCCCTCATCCTCTGTCCCCCAATCCTCAGTGTATCTCCCCTCATCCTCCGTCCCCCAGTCCTCAGTGTATCCCCCTCATCCTCTGTCCCCCAATCCTCAGTGTATCTCCCCTCATCCTCCGTCCCCCAGTCCTCAGTGTATCCCCCTCATCCTCTGTCCCCCAATCCTCAGTGTATCCCCCTCATCCTCTGCCCCCTGATCCTCAGTGTATCCCCTAATCCTCTGCCCCCCAATCCTCAGTGTATCCCCCTCATCCTCTGTCCTCCAATCCTCAGTGTATCCCCCTCATCCTCTGTCCTCCAATCCTCAGTGTATCCCTCTCATCCTCTGTCCACTAATCCTCAGTGTATCCCCCTCATCCTCTGTCCACTAATCCTCAGTGTATCCCCCTCATCCTCTGCCCCCCAATCCTCAGTGTATCCCCCTTATCCTCTGCCCCCCCAATCCTCAGTCTATCCCCCTCATCCTCTGTCCCCCAATCCTCAGTGTATCCCCCTCATCCTCTGTCCTCCAATCCTCAGTGTATCCCCGTTATCCTCTGTCCTCCAATCCTCAGTGTATCCCCCTCAGCCTCTGTCCCCCAATCCTCAGTGTATCCCCCTCATCCTCTGTTCACTAATCCTTAGTGTATTCCCCTCATCCTCGGCCCCCCAATCCTCAGTGTATCCCCCTTATCCTCTGTCCCCCAATCCTCAGTTTATCCCCCTCATTCTCTGTCCCCCAATCCTCAGTGTATCCCCCTCATCCTCTGTCCCCTAATCCTCAGTGTATCCCCCTCATTCTCTGTCCCCCAATCCTCAGTGTATCCCACTCATCCTCTGTCCACTAATCCTCAGTGTATCCCCCTCATCCTCTGCCCCCCAATCCTCAGTGTATCCCCCTTATCCTCTTCCCCCCCAATCCTCAGTCTATCCCCCTCATCCTCTGCCCCCCAATCCTCAGTGTATCCCCCTCATCCTCTGTCCTCCAATCCTCAGTTTATCCCCCTTATCCTCTGTCCTCCAATCCTCAGTGTATCCCCCTCAGCCTCTGTCCCCCAATCCTCAGTATATCCCCCTCATCCTCTCTCCCACAATCCTCAGTGTATCCCCCTCATCCTCTATCCCCCAATCCTCAGTGTATCCCCCTCATCCTCTGTCCCCAATCCTCAGTGTAGCCCCCTCATCCTCTGTTCACTAATCCTCAGTGTATCCCCCTCATCCTCGGCCCCCCAATCCTCAGTGTATCCCCCTTATCCTCTGTCCCCCAATCCTCAGTTTATCCCCCTCATCCTCTGTCCACCAATCCTCAGTGTATCCCCCTCATTCTCTGTCCCCCAATCCTCAGTGTATCCCACTCATCCTCTGTCCCCCAATCCTCAGTGTATCCCCCTCATCCTCTGTCCCCCAATCCTCAGTGTTTCCCCCTCATCCTCTGCCCCCCAATCCTCAGTGTATCCCCCTCATCCTCTGTCCCCTAATCCTCAGTGTATCCCCCTCATTCTCTGTCCCCCAATCCTCAGTGTATCCCACTCATCCTCTGTCCCCCAATCCTCAGTGTATCCCCCTCATCCTCTGTCCCCCAATCCTCAGTGTATCCCCCTTATCCTCTGTCCCCCAATCCTCAGTGTATCCCCCTCATCCTCTGTCCTCCAATCCTCAGTGTATCCCCCTCATCCTCTATTCACTAATCCTCAGTGTATCCCCCTCATCCTCTATTCACTAATCCTCAGTGTATCCTCCTCATCCTCTATTCACTAATCCTCAGTGTATTCCCCTCATCCTCGGCCCCCCAATCCTCAGCGTATCCCCCTTATCCTCTGTCCCCCAATCCTCAGTTTATCCCCCTCATTCTCTGTCCCCCAATCCTCAGTGTATCCCCCTCATCCTCTGTCCCCCAATCCTCAGTGTATCCCCCTCATCCTCTGCCCCCCAAGCCTCAGTGTATCCCCCTCATCCTCTGTCCCCCAATCCTCAGTGTATCCCCCTTATCCTCTATCCCCCAATCCTCAGTTTATCCCCCTCATCCTCTGTCCCCCAATCCTCAGTGTATCCCCCTCATCCTCTGTCCCCCAATCCTCAGTGTATCCCCCTCATCCTCTGTCCCCTAATCCTCAGTGTATCCCCCTCATCCTCTGTCCCCTAATCCTCAGTGTATCCCCCTCATCCTCTGCCCCCCAATCCTCAGTGTATCCCCCTCATCCTCTGCCCCCCAACCCTCAGTGTATCCCCCTCATCCTCTGTCCACCAATCCTCAGTGTATCCCCCTCATCCTCTGTCTTCCAATCCTCAGTGTATCCCCCTCATCCTCCGTCCCCCAATCCTCAGTGTATCCCCCTCATCCTCTGCCCCCCAATCCTCAGTGTATCCCCCTCATCCTCTGCCCCCCAAACCACAGTGTATCCCCCTCATCCTCTGCCCCCCAATCCTCAGTGTATCCCCTCATCCTCTGACCCCCAATCCTCAGTGTATCCCCCTCATCCTCTGTCCTCCAATCCTCAGTGTATCCCCCTCATCCTCCGTCCTCCAATCCTTAGTGTATCTCCCCTCATCCTCCGTCCCCCAATCCTCAGTGTATCCCCCTCATCATCTGTCCCCCAATCCTCAGTGTATCCCCCTCATCCTCTGTCCCCCAATCCTCAGTGTATCTCCCTCATCCTCTGCCCCCCAATCCTCAGTGTATCCCCCTCATCCTCTGCCCCTCAATCCTCAGTGTATCCCCTCATCCTCTGTCCCCTATTCCTCAGTGTATCCCCCTCATCCTCTGTCACCCAATCCTCAGTGTATCCCCCTCATCCCATGTCCCCCAATCCTCAGTGTATCCCCCGTATCCTCTGTCCTCCAATCCTTAGTGTATCCCCCTCATCCTCTGCCCCCCAATCCTCAGTGTATCCCCCTCATCCTCTGTCCCCCAATCCTCAGTGTATCCCCCTTATCCTCTGTCCACTAATCCTCAGTGTATCCCCCTCATCCACTGTCCTCCAATCCTCAGTGTATCCCCCTCATCCTCTGTCCTCCAATCCTCAGTGTATCCCCCTCATCCTCTGTCCTCCAATCCTCAGTGTATCCCCCTCATCCTCTGTCCTCCAATCCTCAGTGTATCCCCCTCATCCTCTGTCCTCCAATCCTCAGTGTATCCTCCTCAGCCTCTGTCCCCCAATCCTCAGTGTATCCTCCTCAGCCTCTGTCCCCCAATCCTCAGTGTATCCCCCTCATCCTCTATCCTCCAATCCTCAGTGTATCCCCCTCATCCTCTGTCCTCCAATCCTCAGTGTATCCCCCTTATCCTCTGTCCTCCAATCCTCAGTGTATCCCACTCAGCCTCTGTCCCCCAATCCTCAGTGTATCCCCCTCATCCTCTGTCCCCCAATCCTCAGTGTATCCCCCTCATCCTCTGTCCTCCAATCCTCAGTGTATCCCCCTCATCCTCTGTCCACTAATCCTCAGTGTATCCCCCTTATCCTCTGTCCTCCAATCCTCAGTGTATCCCCCTTATCCTCTGTCCTCCAATCCTCAGTGTATCCCCCTCATCCTCTGCCCCCCAATCCTCAGTGTATCCCCCTCAGCCTCTGTCCCCCAATCCTCAGTGTATCCCCCTCATCCTCTATCCCCCAATCCTCAGTGTATCCCCCTCATCCTCTTTACCCCAATCCTCAGTGTATCTCCCCTCATCCTCTGTCCCCCAATCCTCAGTGTTTCCCCCTCATCCTCCGTTTCCCAATCCTCAGTGTATCCCCCTCATCCTCTGCCCCCCAATCCTCAGTGTATCCCCCTCATCCTCTGCCCCCCAATCCTCAGTGTATCCCCTCATCCTCTGCCCCCCAATCCTCAGTGTATCCCCCTCATCCTCCGTCCCCCAATCCTCAGTGTATCTCCCCTCATCCTCCGTCCCCCAATCCTTTGTGTATCCCCCTCATCCTCTGTCCCCCAATCCTCAGTGTATCCCCCTCATCCTCTGTCCCCCAATCCTCAGTGTATCTCCCCTCATCCTCCGTCCCCCAATCCTCAGTGTATCCCCCTCATCCTCTGTCCCCCAATCCTCAGTGTATCTCCCCTCATCCTCCGTCCCCCAGTCCTCAGTGTATCCCCCTCATCCTCTGCCCCCCAATCCTCAGTGTATCCCCCTCATCCTCTGCCCCCCGATCCTCAGTGTATCCCCTCATCCTCTGCCCCCCAATCCTCAGTGTATCCCCCTCATCCTCTGTCCTCCAATCCTCAGTGTATCCCCCTCATCCTCTGCCCCCCAATCCTCAGTGTATCTCCCCTCATCCTCTGTCCCCCAATCCTCAGTGTATCCCCCTCATCCTCTGTCCCCCAATCCTCAGTGTATCCCCCTCATCCTCTGCCCCCCAATCCTCAGTGTATCCCCATCATCCTCTGCCCCCCAATCCTCAGTGTTTCCCCTCATCCTCTGTCCACTAATCCTCAGTGTATCCCCCTCATCCTCTATTCACTAATCCTCAGTGTATCCCCCTCATCCTCTGTCCCCCAATCCTCAGTCTATCCCCCCTCATCCTCCGTCCCCCAATCCTCAGTGTATCCCCCTTATCCTCTGTCCCCCAATCCTCAGTGTATCCCCCTCAGCCTCTGTCCCCCAATCCTCAGTATATCCCCCTCATCCTCTGTCCCCCAATCCTTAGTGTATCCCCCTCATCCTCTGTCCCCCAATCCTCAGTGTATCTCCCCTTATCCTCCGTCCCCCAATCCTCCGTGTATCCCCCTCATCCTCCGTCCCCCAATCCTCAGTTTATCCCCCTCATCCTCTGCCCCCCAATCCTCAGTGTATCCCCCTCATCCTCTGCCCCCCAATCCTCAGTGTATCCCCTCATTCTCGGCCCCCCAATCCTCAGTGTATCCCCCTCATCCTCCGTCCTCCAATCCTCAGTGTATCTCCCCTCATCCTCCGTCCCCCAATCCTCAGTGTATCCCCCTCATCCTCTGTCCCCCAATCCTCAGTGTATCCCCCTCATCCTCTGTCCCCCAATCCTCAGTGTATCCCCCTCATCCTCTGCCCCCCAATCCTCAGTGTATCCCCCTCATGCTCTACCCCCCAATCCTCAGTGTAGCCCCTCATCCTCTGTTCACTAATCCTCAGTGTATCCCCCTCATGCTCTACCCCCCAATCCTCAGTGTATCCCCCTCATCCTCTGCCCCCCAATCCTCTGTGTATCCCCTTCATCCTCTGTCCACTAATCCTCAGTGTATCCCCCTCATCCTCTGTCCTCCAATCCTCAGTGTATCCCCCTCATCCTCCGTCCCCCAATCCTCAGTGTATCCCCCTCATCCTCTGTCCACTAATCCTCAGTGTATCCCCCTCAGCTCTTGTCCCCCAATCCTCAGTGTATCCCCCTTATCCTCTGTCCCCCAATCCTCAGTGTATCCCCCTCATCCTCTGTCCTCCAATCCTCAGTGTATCCCCCTCATCCTCTGTCCTCCAATCCTCAGTGTATCCCCCTCATCCTCTGTCCACTAATCCTCAGTGTATCCCCCTCATCCTCTGTCCACTAATCCTCAGTGTTTCCCCCTCATCCTCTGTCCCCCAATCCTCAGTGTATCCCCCTTATCCTCTGCCCCCCAATCCTCAGTCTAACCCCCTCATCCTCTGTCCCCCAATCCTCAGTCTATCCCCCTCATCCTCTGTCCTCCAATCCTCAGTGTATCCCCCTTATCCTCTGTCCACTAATCCTCAGTGTATCCCCCTCATCCTCTGTCCCCCAATCCTCAGTGTATCCCCCTCATCCTCTGTCCCCCAATCCTCAGTGTATCCCCCTCATCCTCTGTCCCCCAATCCTCAGTGTATCCCCCTCATCCTCTGTCACCCAATCCTCAGTGTATCCCCCTCATCCCCTGTCCCCCAATCCTCAGTGTATCCCCCTCATCCTCGGCCCCCCAATCCTCAGTGTATCCCCCTCATCCTCCGTCCTCCAATCCTCAGTGTATCTCCCCTCATCCTCCGTCCCCCAATCCTCAGTGTATCCCCCTCATCCCCTGTCCCCCAATCCTCAGTGTATCCCCCTCATCCTCTGTCCCCCAATCCTCAGTGTATCCCCCTCATCCTCTGCCCCCCAATCCTCAGTGTATCCCCCTCATGCTCTACCCCCCAATCCTCAGTGTAGCCCCTCATCCTCTGTTCACTAATCCTCAGTGTATCCCCCTCATGCTCTACCCCCCAATCCTCAGTGTATCCCCCTCATCCTCTGCCCCCCAATCCTCTGTGTATCCCCTTCATCCTCTGTCCACTAATCCTCAGTGTATCCCCCTCATCCTCTGTCCTCCAATCCTCAGTGTATCCCCCTCATCCTCCGTCCCCCAATCCTCAGTGTATCCCCCTCATCCTCTGTCCACTAATCCTCAGTGTATCCCCCTCAGCTCTTGTCCCCCAATCCTCAGTGTATCCCCCTTATCCTCTGTCCCCCAATCCTCAGTGTATCCCCCTCATCCTCTGTCCTCCAATCCTCAGTGTATCCCCCTCATCCTCTGTCCTCCAATCCTCAGTGTATCCCCCTCATCCTCTGTCCACTAATCCTCAGTGTATCCCCCTCATCCTCTGTCCACTAATCCTCAATGTTTCCCCCTCATCCTCTGTCCCCCAATCCTCAGTGTATCCCCCTTATCCTCTGCCCCCCAATCCTCAGTCTAACCCCCTCATCCTCTGTCCCCCAATCCTCAGTCTATCCCCCTCATCCTCTGTCCTCCAATCCTCAGTGTATCCCCCTTATCCTCTGTCCACTAATCCTCAGTGTATCCCCCTCATCCTCTGTCCCCCAATCCTCAGTGTATCCCCCTCATCCTCTGTCCCCCAATCCTCAGTGTATCCCCCTCATCCTCTGTCCCCCAATCCTCAGTGTATCCCCCTCATCCTCTGTCACCCAATCCTCAGTGTATCCCCCTCATCCCCTGTCCCCCAATCCTCAGTGTATCCCCCTCATCCTCTGTCCTCCAATCCTTAGTGTATCCCCCTCATCCTCTGCCCCCCAATCCTCAGTGTATCCCCCTCATCTTCTGTCCCCCAATCCTCCGTGTATCCCCTTATCCTCTGTCCACTAATCCTCAGTGTATCCCCCTCATCCTCTGTCCTCCAATCCTCAGTGTATCCCCCTCATCCTCTGTCCTCCAATCCTCAGTGTATCCCCCTCATCCTCTGTCCTCCAATCCTCAGTGTATCCCCCTCATCCTCTGTCCTCCAATCCTCAGTGTATCCCCCTCATCCTCTGTCCTCCAATCCTCAGTGTATCCCCCTCATCCTCTGTCCTCCAATCCTCAGTGTATCCTCCTCAGCCTCTGTCCCCCAATCCTCAGTGTATCCCCCTCATCCTCTATCCTCCAATCCTCAGTGTATCCCCCTCATCCTCTGTCCTCCAATCCTCAGTGTATCCCCCTTATCCTCTGTCCTCCAATCCTCAGTGTATCCCCCTCAGCCTCTGTCCCCCAATCCTCAGTGTATCCCCCTCATCCTCTGTCCCCCAATCCTCAGTGTATCCCCCTCATCCTCTGTCCTCCAATCCTCAGTGTATCCCCCTCATCCTCTGTCCACTAATCCTCAGTGTATCCCCCTTATCCTCTGTCCCCCAATCCTCAGTGTATCCCCCTCATCCTCTGTCCCCCAATCCTCAGTGTATCCCCCTCATCCTCTGTCCCCTAATCCTCAGTGTATCCCCCTCATCCTCTGCCCTCCAATCCTCAGTGTATCCCCCTCATCCTCTGCCCTCCAATCCTCAGTGTATCCCCCTCATCCTCCGACCCCCAATCCTCAGTGTATCGCCCTCATCCTCCGTCCCCCAATCCTCAGTGTATCCCCCTCATCCTCCGTCCCCCAATCCTCAGTGTATCCCCCTCATCCTCTGTCCACTAATCCTCGGTGTATCCCCCTCATCCTCTGTCCCCCAATCCTCAGTGTATCCCCCTCATCCTCTGTCCCCCAATCCTCAGTGTATCCCCCTTATCCTCTGTCCCCCAATCCTCAGTGTATCCCCCTCATCCTCTGTCCTCCAATCCTCAGTGTATCCCCCTCAACCTCTGCCCCCCAATCCTCAGTGTATCCCCCTCATCCTCTGTCCCCCTATCCTCAGTGTATCCCCCTCATCCTCTGTCCTCCAATCCTCAGTGTATCCCCCTCATCCTCTGCCCCCCAATCCTCAGTGTATCCCCCTCATCCTCTGTCCCCCAATCCTCAGTGTTTCCCCCTTATCCTCTGTCCCCCAATCCTCAGTGTATCCCCCTCATCCTCTGTCCCCCAATCCTCAGTGTATCCCCCTCATCCTCTGTCCCCTAATCCTCAGTGTATCCCCCTCATCCTCTGTCCCCTAATCCTCAGTGTATCCCTCTCATCTTCTGTATTTCAATCCTCAATGTATCCCCCTCATCCTCTGCCCTCCAATCCTCAGTGTATCCCCCTCATCCTCTGCCCTCCAATCCTCAGTGTATCCCCCTCATCCTCCGACCCCCAATCCTCAGTGTATCGCCCTCATCCTCCGTCCCCCAATCCTCAGTGTATCCCCCTCATCCTCTGTCCTCCAATCTTCAGTATATCCCCCTCAACCTCTGCCCCCCAATCCTCAGTGTATCCCCCTCATCCTCTGTCCCCCTATCCTCAGTGTATCCCCCTCATCCTCTGCCCTCCAATCCTCAGTGTATCCCCCTCATCCTCTGCCCCCCAATCCTCAGTGTATCCCCCTCATCCTCTGTCCCCCAATCCTCAGTGTATCCCCCTTATCCTCTGTCCCCCAATCCTCAGTGTATCCCCCTCATCCTCTGTCCCCCAATCCTCAGTGTATCCCCCTCATCCTCTGTCCACTAATCCTCAGTGTATCCCCCTCATCCTCTGCCCTCCAATCCTCAGTGTATCCCCCTCATCCTCTGACCTCCAATCCTCAGTGTATCCCCCTCATCCTCTGACCTCCAATCCTCAGTGTATCCCCCTCATCCTCCGACCCCCAATCCTCAGTGTATCGCCCTCATCCTCCGTCCCCCAATCCTCAGTGTATCCCCCTCATCCTCTGCCCTCCAATCCTCAGTGTATCCCCCTCATCCTCCGACCCCCAATCCTCAGTGTATCCCCCTCATCCTCTGTCCCCCAATCCTCAGTGTATCCCCCTCATCCTCTGTCCTCCAATCCTCAGTGTATCCCCCTCATCCTCCGACCCCCAATCCTCAGTGTATCCCCCTCATCCTCTGTCCCCCAATCCTCAGTGTATCCCCCTCATCCTCCGTCCCCCCAATCCTCAGTGTATCCCCCTCATCCTCTGCCCACTAATCCTCAGTGTATCCCCCTCATCCTCCGTCCCCCCAATCCTCAGTGTATCCCCCTCATCCTCTGTCCACTAATCCTCAGTGTATCCCCCTCATCCTCTGCCCCCCAATCCTCAGTGTATCCCCCTCATCCTCTGTCCCCCAATCCTCAGTGTATCCCCCTTATCCTCTGTCCCCCAATCCTCAGTGTATCCCCCTCATCCTCTGTCCCCCAATCCTCAGTGTATCCCCCTCATCCTCTGTCCACTAATCCTCAGTGTATCCCCCTCATCCTCTGCCCTCCAATCCTCAGTGTATCCCCCTCATCCTCTGACCTCCAATCCTCAGTGTATCCCCCTCATCCTCTGACCTCCAATCCTCAGTGTATCCCCCTCATCCTCAGCCCTCCAATCCTCAGTGTATCCCCCTCATCCTCTGCCCTCCAATCCTCAGTGTATCCCCCTCATCCTCCGACCCCCAATCCTCAGTGTATCCCCCTCATCCTCTGTCCCCCAATCCTCAGTGTATCCCCCTCATCCTCTGTCCTCCAATCCTCAGTGTATCCCCCTCATCCTCCGACCCCCAATCCTCAGTGTATCCCCCTCATCCTCTGTCCCCCAATCCTCAGTGTATCCCCCTCATCCTCCGTCCCCCCAATCCTCAGTGTATCCCCCTCATCCTCTGCCCACTAATCCTCAGTGTATCCCCCTCATCCTCCGTCCCCCCAATCCTCAGTGTATCCCCCTCATCCTCTGTCCACTAATCCTCAGTGTATGATTTGGTTTAATTTTTTTTTTTTTTAAATTGTAACTTTTTGTATGAAAATTAGTATGTTTAAAATTCTCCTCTTCTGACCCCTAGAACTTTTTTATTTTTCCGTATATAGGAATGTATGAGGGTCATTTTTTTCACTGTGATCTGTATTTTTTTAAGTAAACGCCATTGACCATGTGGTTTAGTTAACATTGTATTTTTGTGGTTTGGACATTTACGTAGCAGCGATACCACATGTGTTTATTTTTGTTTGCATATTATTATATTTTTGTAAATGGGAAAAGGGGGGTGAGTTAAACTTTTATTAGGGAAGGGGTTAATTCACATTAATTTACTTTTATTACACAGTTTTTTAGTCCCCATAGGATTCTATTACATGTAATCATTAGATTGCATACACTGTATAAAGCAGTGTTTCCCAACCAGGGTGCCTCCAGCTGTTGCAAAACTACAACTCCTAGTATGCCAAAAGCTGCCCTGGCATGCTGGGAGTTGTAGTTTTGCAACACCTGGAGGCACCCTGTTTGGGAAACACTGGTATGAAGTAATGCCATAGCACAGCATTGATCAGTGTTATCTGCGCTCGTTTGCTCCAGGCTGCTGAGGCCTCCGGGAATGTCGATCGGACGGCGAGGAGGCAAGTATGGACCCTCCCACCGTCCTCTCAGCTGATCGGGACAAAGGTGGTGGTCCTCATGAGCTCTACTGAGCTGTTGGCAATTACTTTTTTTTATTTTAGATGCTGCGATCAACTAAAGGATTAATGCCGGGTATCACCGCGATCGGTGATGTCCGGCATTAGACATGCGTCCCGGCAGTTGATAGCAGCCAGGACCACCCTGCCATGACTCTAGGTCAGCTCCTGAGCTCCTTCCCCTGATGTTCTTTAGGTGCAAGAGGCCCTCAGTGGGTTTGATATTCTCCTGATATCCTCTGCGCTGCACTTCTATGGTTATAAGCAGGTGATGGGCAGTGCCTGGTTTCCTCCAGACATGATGCTGCCCCCATCATGATCACTGTAGGGATGGTATTGGGCAGGTGATGGGCAGTGCCTGGTCTCCCCCAGACATGATGCTGCCCCCACCATGATCACTGTAGGGATGGTATTGGACAGGTGATGGACAGTGCCTCGTCTCCCCCAGACATGATGCTGCCCCCACCATGATCACTGTAGGGATGGTATTGGGCAGGTGATGGGTAGTGCCTCGTCTCCCCCAGACATGATGCTGCCCCCACCATGATCACTGTAGGGATGGTATTGGGCAGGTGATGGGCAGTGCCTCGTCTCCCCCAGACATGATGCTGCCCCCACCATGATCACTGTAGGGATGGTATTGGGCAGGTGATGGGCAGTGCCTGGTTTCCCCCAGACATGATGCTGCCCCCACCATGATCACTGTAGGGATGGTATTGGGCAGGTTTCCTCCAGACATGATGCTGCCCCCACCATGATCACTGTAGGGATGGTATTGGGCAGGTGATGGGCAGTGCCTCGTCTCCCCCAGACATGATGCTGCCCCCACCATGATCACTGTAGGGATGGTATTGGGCAGGTGATGGGTAGTGCCTGGTTTCCCCAGACATGATGCTGCCCCCACCATGATCACTGTAGGGATGGTATTGGGCAGGTGATGGGCAGTGCCTCGTCTCCCCCAGACATGATGCTGCCCCCACCATGATCACTGTAGGGATGGTATTGGGCAGGTGATGGGCAGTGCCTGGTTTCCCCCAGACATGATGCTGCCCCCACCATGATCACTGTAGGGATGGTATTGGGCAGGTGATGGGCAGTGCCTGGTCTCCCCCAGACATGATGCTGCCCCCACCATGATCACTGTGGGGATGGTATTGGGCAGGTGATGGGCAGTACCTGGTTTCCTCCAGACATGATGCTGCCCCACCATGATCACTGTAGGGATGGTATTGGACAGGTGATGGACAGTGCCTCGTCTCCCCCAGACATGATGCTGCCCCCACCATGATCACTGTAGGGATGGTATTGGGCAGGTGATGGGTAGTGCCTCGTCTCCCCCAGACATGATGCTGCCCCCACCATGATCACTGTAGGGATGGTATTGGGCAGGTGATGGGCAGTGCCTGGTTTCCTCCAGACATGATGCTGCCCCCATCATGATCACTGTAGGGATGGTATTGGGCAGGTGATGGGCAGTGCCTGGTCTCCCCCAGACATGATGCTGCCCCCACCATGATCACTGTAGGGATGGTATTGGACAGGTGATGGACAGTGCCTCGTCTCCCCCAGACATGATGCTGCCCCCACCATGATCACTGTAGGGATGGTATTGGGCAGGTGATGGGTAGTGCCTCGTCTCCCCCAGACATGATGCTGCCCCCACCATGATCACTGTAGGGATGGTATTGGGCAGGTGATGGGCAGTGCCTCGTCTCCCCCAGACATGATGCTGCCCCCACCATGATCACTGTAGGGATGGTATTGGGCAGGTGATGGGCAGTGCCTGGTTTCCCCCAGACATGATGCTGCCCCCACCATGATCACTGTAGGGATGGTATTGGGCAGGTTTCCTCCAGACATGATGCTGCCCCCACCATGATCACTGTAGGGATGGTATTGGGCAGGTGATGGGCAGTGCCTCGTCTCCCCCAGACATGATGCTGCCCCCACCATGATCACTGTAGGGATGGTATTGGGCAGGTGATGGGTAGTGCCTGGTTTCCCCAGACATGATGCTGCCCCCACCATGATCACTGTAGGGATGGTATTGGGCAGGTGATGGGCAGTGCCTCGTCTCCCCCAGACATGATGCTGCCCCCACCATGATCACTGTAGGGATGGTATTGGGCAGGTGATGGGCAGTGCCTGGTTTCCCCCAGACATGATGCTGCCCCCACCATGATCACTGTAGGGATGGTATTGGGCAGGTGATGGGCAGTGCCTGGTCTCCCCCAGACATGATGCTGCCCCCACCATGATCACTGTGGGGATGGTATTGGGCAGGTGATGGGCAGTACCTGGTTTCCTCCAGACATGATGCTGCCCCACCATGATCACTGTAGGGATGGTATTGGGCAGGTGATGGACAGTGCCTCGTCTCCCCCAGACATGATGCTGCCCCCACCATGATCACTGTAGGGATGGTATTGGGCAGGTGATGGGTAGTGCCTCGTCTCCCCCAGACATGATGCTGCCCCCACCATGATCACTGTAGGGATGGTATTGGGCAGGTTTCCTCCAGACCTGATGCTGCCCCCATGATCACTGTAGGGATGGTATTGGGCAGGTGATTAGCAGTGCCTGGTTTCCCCCAGACATGATGCTGCCCCCACCATGATCACTGTAGGGATGGTATTGGGCAGGTGATGGGCAGTGCCTGGTTTCCCCCAGACATGATGCTGCCCCCACCATGATCACTGTAGGAATGGTATTGGGCAGGTGATGGGCAGTGCCTGGTTTCCCCCAGACATGATGCTGCCCCCACCATGATCACTGTAGGGATGGTATTGGGCAGGTTTCCTCCAGACATGATGCTGCCCCCACCATGATCACTGTAGGGATGGTATTGGGCAGGTGATGGGCAGTACCTGGTTTCCTCCAGACATGATGCTGTCCCCACCATGATCACTGTAGGGATGGTATTGGGCAGGTGATGGGCAGTGCCTGGTTTCCCCCAGACATGATGCTGCCCCCACCATGATCACTGTAGGGATGGTATTGGGCAGGTGATGGGTAGTGCCTCGTCTCCCCCAGACATGATGCTGCCCCCACCATGATTACTGTAGGGATGGTATTGGGCAGGTGATGGGCAGTGCCTGGTTTCCTCTATACATGATGCTGCCCCCACCATGATCACTGTAGGGATGGTATTGGGCAGGTGATGGGCAGTGCCTGATTTCCTCTATACATGATGCTGCCCCCACCATGATCACTGTAGGGATGGTATTGAACAGGTGATGAGCAGTGCCTGGTCTCCCCCAGACATGATGCTGCCCCCACCATGATCACTGTAGGCATGGTATTGGGCAGGTGATGGGCAGTTCCTGGTTTCCCCTCTTTCTGCCATAAAGCCCGGATTGTGAAGGCCTCAGTGATAGTTCTGGACATTCTCTTACCAATGCCCTTCTCCCCCCCCATTAAGAATTATGAAGCCCTCTGAGCTCATGTGAAATGTTAGTGCAGTAGAAATGTTTTTGTCTCCTCCAGATCTGTGCCTCTACACAATCCTGCCTCTGAGCTCTACAGGCAGTTCTTTCCACCTCATGGTGTATGCTCTGATATACATTGTCAGCCGTGAGATCGTATATACACGGGGCTGTGTCTGAGCTCTGCAGGTAGTTCTTTCAACCTCATGGTGTACATTGTCAACTGTGAGACCTTATATTGACAGGGCTGTGTCTGAGCTCTACAGGCAGTTCTTTCTTCCTCATGGCTTGGTGTTTGCTCTGATATACATAGTCAGCTGTGAGACCTTATATACACAGGAATGTGTCTGAGCTCTACAGGCAGTTCATTCCTTCTCATGGTGTTTGCTTTGATATACATTGTCAGCTGTGAGATCTTATATATACAAGGCTGTGTCTGAGCTCTACAGGCAGTTCTTTCTCCTCATGGTGTTTGCTCTGATATACATTGTCAGCTGTGAGACCTTATATAGACAGGGCTGTGTCTGAGCTCTACAGGCAGTTCTTTCCGCCTCATGGTGTCTGCTCTGATATACATTGTCAGCTGTGAGACCTTATATAGACAGAGCTGTGTCTTGTCCAATGGGACAGGAGCTAGAGATAAATATCATATGTAATAGTAAAGGGTATGAATATTTATGTCACATGTCACAGTAAAGGGTATGAATACTTATGTCACATGTTATAGTAAAGGGTATGAATACTTATGTATACAATGATGGGATACCGAGGAAGAATACTTATATCACATATCATAGTAAAGGGTATGAATACTTATGTCACATGTCATAGTAAAGGGTATGAATACTTATGTCACATGTCATAGTAATGGGTATGAATACTTATGTCATAGTAATGGGTATGAATACTTATGTCATAGTAAAGGGTATGAATACTTATG
Organism: Hyla sarda; assembly: GCF_029499605.1. Taxonomy (NCBI): domain Eukaryota; kingdom Metazoa; phylum Chordata; class Amphibia; order Anura; family Hylidae; genus Hyla; species Hyla sarda. Next base: position 30,494 of record NW_026607887.1, on the reverse strand, counting down.
TCACATGTCATAGTAAAGGGTATGAATACTTATGTCACATGTCATAGTAAAGGGTATGAATACTCATGTCACATGTCATAGTAAAGGGTATGAATACTCATGTCACATATCATAGTAAAGGGTATGAATACTTTTGTCATAGTAAAGGGTATGAATACTTATGTCACATGTTATAATAAAGGGTATGAATACTTATGTGACATGTCATAGTAAAGGGCATGAATACTTATGTCACATGTCATAGTAAAGGGTATGAATACTTATGTCACATGTCACAGTAAAGGGTATGAATACATATGTCACTGCATAGTAAAGGGTATGAATACTTATGTCACATGTTATAGTAAAGGGTATGAATACTTATGTCACATGTCATAGTAAAGGGTATGAATACTTATGTCACATGTTATAGTAAAGGGTATGAATACTTATGTCACATGTCATAGTAAAGGGTATGAATACTTATGTCATAGTAAAGGGTTTGAATACTTATGTCACATGTCATAGTAAAGGGTATGAATACTTATGTCACATGTCACAGTAAAGGGTATGAAAACTTATGTGACATGTCATAGTAATGGGTATGAATACTTATGTCACATGTCATAGTAAAGGGTATGAATACTTATATCACATGTCATAGTAAAGGGTATAAATACTTATGTCATAGTAAAGAGTATGAATACATATGTCACTGCATAGTAAAGGGTATGAATACTTATGTCACATGTCATAGTAAAGGGTATGAATACTTATGTCATAGTAAAGGGTATGAATACTTATGTCACATGTCATAGTAAAGGGTATGAATACTTATGTCACATGTCATAGTAAAGGGTATGAATACTTATGTCACATGTCATAGTAAAGGGTATGAATATTTATGTCACATGTCATAGTAAAGGGTATGAATACTTATGTCACATGTCATAGTAAAGGGTATGAATACTTATGTCATAGTAAAGGGTATGAATACGTATGTCATAGTAAAGGGTATGAATACTTCTGTCACATGTCATGGTAAAGGGTATGAATACTTATGTCACATGTCATGGTAAAGGGTATGAATACTTATGTCACATGTCATAGTAAAGGGTATGAATACTTATGTCATAGTAAAGGGTATGAATACTTATGTCACATGTCATAGTAAAGGGTATGAATACTTATGTCAAATGTCATAGTAACGGGTATGAATACTTATGTCACATGTCATAGTAACGGGTAGGAATACTTATGTCACATGTCATAGTAAAGGGTATGAATACTTATGTCACATGTCATAGTAAAGGGTATGAATACTTATGTCACATGTCATAGTAAAGGGTATGAATACTTATGTCATAGTAAAGGGTATGAATACGTATGTCATAGTAAAGGGTATGAATACTTATGTCACATGTCATGGTAAAGGGTATGAATACTTATGTCACATGTCATAGTAAAGGGTATGAATACTTATGTCATAGTAAAGGGTATGAATACTTATGTCACATGTCATAGTAAAGGGTATGAATACTTATGTCACATGTCATGGTAAAGGGTATGAATACTTATGTCACATGTCATAGTAAAGGGTATGAATACTTATGTCATAGTAAAGGGTATGAATACTTATGTCACATGTCATAGTAAAGGGTATGAATACTTATGTCAAATGTCATAGTAAAGGGTATGAATACTTATGTCATAGTAAAGGGTATGAATACGTATGTCATAGTAAAGGGTATGAATACGTATGTCATAGTAAAGGGTATGAATACTTATGTCACATGTCATGGTAAAGGGTATGAATACTTATGTCACATGTCATAGTAAAGGGTATGAATACTTATGTCATAGTAAAGGGTATGAATACTTATGTCACATGTCATAGTAAAGGGTATGAATACTTATGTCACATGTCATGGTAAAGGGTATGAATACTTATGTCACATGTCATGGTAAAGGGTATGAATACTTATGTCACATGTCATAGTAAAGGGTATGAATACTTATGTCACATGTCATAGTAAAGGGTATGAATACATATGTCATGTCATAGTAAAGGGTATGAATACTTATGTGACATGTCATAGTAAAGGGTATGAATACTTATGTGACATGTCATAGTAAAGGGTATGAATACTTATGTCACATATCATAGTAAAGGGTATGAATACTTATGTCACATGTCACAGTAAAGGGTATGAATACTTATGTCACATGTCATATTAAAGGGCATGAATACTTATGTGACATGTCATATTAAAGGGCATGAATACTTGTGTCCATGAGAAGTTGCAGTTCTGCTGTTTAGTACATTAGCACATATATCTCTGATTCAGTTCTCTGTGCTCTGATGGTTCCTTCCTGTAGACAATGAAGACTTCTCCATCCTCCAAGGCGACTAAACTCTTCACCAAGGATTCATCTGCGACCAATGATGGGATCCCGAGGAAGAAGTCAGGAGACGATGGAGGAACTCCGGAGGTGAGGGGGGGGGGGGGGGACAGGATGGAGGAGCTCCGGAGGTGAGGGGGGGACAGGATGGAGGAGCTCCGAAGGTGAGGGGGGGGCAGGATGGAGGAGCTCCGGAGGTGAGGGGGGGACAGGATGGAGGAGCTCCGGAGGTGAGGGGGGCAGGATGGAGGAGCTCCGGAGGAGAGGGGGGGATGGGATGGAGGAGCTCCGCAGGAGAGGGAGGACAGGATAAAGGAGCTCCGGAGGTGAGGGGAGGGGGGACAGGATGGAGGAGCTACAGAGGAGAGGGGGGACAGGATAGAGGAGCTCCAGAGGAGAGGGGGGGATGGGATGGAGGAGCTCCGGAGGTGAGGGGGGCAGGATGGAGGAGCTCCGGAGGTGAGGGGGGCAGGATGGAGGAACTCCGGAGGAGAGGGGGGGACGGGATGGAGGAGCTCCGGAGGAGAGGGGGGACAGGATGGAGAAGCTCCGGAGGAGAGGGGGGGACGGGATGGAGGAGCTCCGGAGGAGAGGGGGGGGGGACAGGATGGAGGAGCTCCGGAGGTGAGGGGGGGACAGGATGGAGGAGCTCTGGAGGAGAGGGGGGGCAGGACGGAGGAGCTCTGGAGGTGAGGGGGGGGACAGGATGGAGGAGCTCCGGAGGTGAGGGGGGGACAGGATGGAGGAGCTCTGGAGGAGAGGGGGGGCAGGACGGAGGAGCTCTGGAGGTGAGGGGGCTGGACGGAGGAGCTCTGGAGGTGAGGGGGGGGGCAGGACGGAGGAGCTCCGGAGGTGAGGGGGGGGGGGGTGCAGGATGGAGGAGCTCCGGAGGTGAGGGGGGGGGACAGGATGGAGGAGCTCCAGAGGTGAGGGGTGGGACAGAATGGAGGAGCTCCGGAGGTGAGGAGGGGGGGCAGGATGGAGGAGCTCCGGAGGTGAGGGGGGAGGAGCAGGATGGAGGAGCTCCGGAGGGGAGGGGGCAGGATGGAGGAGCTCCGGAGGAGAGGGGGGGGGGACAGGATGGAGGAGCTCCGGAGGAGAGGGGGGGGGACAGGATGGAGGAACTTCCGGAGGTGAGGGGGGCAGGATGGAGGAACTCCGGAGGTGAGAGGGGCAGGATGGAGGAGGTCCGGAGGTGAGGGGGGCAGGATGGAGGAGGTCCGGAGGAGAGGGGGGACGGGATGGAGGAGCTCCGGAGGTGAGGGGGGACAGAATAAAAGAGCTCCGGAGGAGAGGGGGGACAGGATAAAGGAGCTCCGGAGGAGAGGGGGGGGGGGTGAGGGGAACAGGATGGAGGAGCTCCGGAGGAGAGGGGGGACAGGATAAAGGAGCTCCGGAGGAGAGGGGGGGGGGGGAGGGGAACAGGATGGAGGAGCTCCGGAGGTGAGGGGGACAGGATGGAAGAGGTCCGGAGGAGAGGGAGGGACGGGATGGAGGAGCTCCGGAGGTGAGGGGGGACAGAATAAAAGAGCTCCGGAGGAGAGGGGGGACAGGATAAAGGAGCTCCGGAGGAGAGGGGGGGTGAGGGGAACAGGATGGAGGAGCTCCGGAGGAGAGGGGGGACAGGATAAAGGAGCTCCGGAGGAGAGGGGGGGGGGGGGAACAGGATGGAGGAGCTCCGGAGGTGAGGGGGGGGCAGGATGGAGGAGCTCCGGAGGTGAGGGGGGTAGGATGGAGGAGCTACGGAGGAGAGGGGGGGCAGGATAGAGGAGGTCCAGAGGAGAGGGGGGACGGGATGGAGGAGCTCCGGAGGTAAGGGAGGGGGATGGGGGACAGGATGGAGGAGCTACGGAGGTGAGGGGGAGACAGGATGGAGGAGTGCCATAGGAGAGGGGGGGGGGGATATAGGCTGGTGGAGCTCTGGAGGTGAGAGGGAGATAGGATGGATAATCTCCGAAGGTGAAGGGGGATAGAAAAGAGGAGCACCAGAGGAGAGGGGGGATAGGATTGAGGAACTCCAGTGGTGAGTGTGTATTTGGATTGCGGAGCTCCGGAGAAGCTCCTGAGCTGAGGGGGATAAGATGGAGGAGCTCCAGAGCTGAGGGGGATAAGATGGAGGAGCTCCAGAGCTGAGGGGGATAAGATGGAGGAGCTCCAGAGCTGAGGGGTTTAGGATGAAGGAGCTTCAGAGCTGAGGGGGATAAGATGGAGGAGCTCCAGAGCTGAGGGGGATAAGATGGAGGAGCTCCAGAGCTGAGGGGGATAAGATGGAGGAGCTCCAGAGCTGAGGGGGATAAGATGGAGGAGCTCCAGAGCTGAGGGGGATAAGATGGAGGAGCTCCAGAGCTGAGGGGTTTAGGATGAAGGAGCTTCAGAGATGAGGGGGATAAGATGGAGGAGCTCCAGAGCTGAGGGGGATAAGATGGAGGAGCTCCAGAGCTGAGGGGGATAAGATGGAGGAGCTCCAGAGCTGAGGGGGATAAGATGGAGGAGCTCCAGAGCTGAGGGGGATAAGATGGAGAAGCTCCAGGGCTGAGGGGGATAAGATGGAGGAGCTCCAGAGATGAGGGGGATAAGATGGAGGAGCTCCAGAGATGAGGGGGATAAGATGGAGGAGCTCCAGAGATGAGGGGGATAAGATGGAGGAGCTCCAGAGATGAGGAGGATAAGATGGTGGAGCTCCTGAGCTGAGGGGGATAAGATGGAGGAGCTCCAGAGCTGAGGGGGATAAGATGGAGGAGCTCCAGAGCTGAGGAGGATAAGATGGAGGAGCTCCAGAGCTGAGGGGGATAAGATGGAGGAGCTCCAGAGCTGAGGGGGATAAGATGGAGGAGCTCCAGAGCTGAGGGGGATAAGATGGAGGAGCTCCAGAGCTGAGGGGGATAAGATGGAGGAGCTCCAGAGCTGAGGGGGATAAGATGGAGGAGCTCCAGAGATGAGGGGGATAAGATGGAGGAGCTCCAGAGCTGAGGGGGATAAGATGGAGGAGCTCCAGAGATGGGGGGATAAGATGGAGGAGCTCCAGAGATGAGGGGGATAAGATGAGGAGCTCCAGAGCTGAGGGGGATAAGATGGAGGAGCTCCAGAGATGGGGGATAAGATGGAGGAGCTCCAGAGCTGAGGAGGATAAGATGGAGGAGCTCCAGAGATGGGGGGGATAAGATGGAGGAGCTCCAGAGATGAGGGGATAAGATGGAGGAGCTCCAGAGATGGGGGGGGGATAAGATGGAGGAGCTCCAGAGATGAGGGGGACAGGATGGAGGAGCTCCAGAGATGAGGGGGATAAGATGGAGGAGCTCCAGAGATGAGGGGGATAAGATGGAGGAGCTCCAGAGATGAGGGGGATAAGATGGAGGAGCTCCAGAGATGAGGGGGATAAGATGGAGAAGCTCCAGAGATGAGGGGGACAGGATGGAGGAGCTCCAGAGATGAGGGGGATAAGATGGAGGAGCTCCAGAGATGGGGGGGGGATAAGATGGAGGAGCTCCAGAGATGAGGGGGATAAGATGGAGGAGCTCCAGAGCTGAGGGGGATAAGATGGAGGAGCTCCAGAGATGGGGGGATAAGATGGAGGAGCTCCAGAGATGAGGGGGATAAGATGAGGAGCTCCAGAGCTGAGGGGGATAAGATGGAGGAGCTCCAGAGATGGGGGGATAAGATGGAGGAGCTCCAGAGCTGAGGAGGATAAGATGGAGGAGCTCCAGAGATGGGGGGGATAAGATGGAGGAGCTCCAGAGATGAGGGGATAAGATGGAGGAGCTCCAGAGATGGGGGGGGGGATAAGATGGAGGAGCTCCAGAGATGAGGGGGACAGGATGGAGGAGCTCCAGAGATGAGGGGGATAAGATGGAGGAGCTCCAGAGATGAGGGGGATAAGATGGAGGAGCTCCAGAGATGAGGGGGATAAGATGGAGGAGCTCCAGAGATGAGGGGGATAAGATGGAGAAGCTCCAGAGATGAGGGGGACAGGATGGAGGAGCTCCAGAGATGAGGGGGATAAGATGGAGGAGCTCCAGAGATGGGGGGGGGGATAAGATGGAGGAGCTCCAGAGATGAGGGGGACAGGATGGAGGAGCTCCAGAGATGGGGGGGGAGGGATAAGATGGAGGAGCTCCAGAGATGAGGGGGACAGGATGGAGGAGCTCCAGAGATGAGGGGGATAAGATGGAGGAGCTCCAGAGCTGAGGGGGATAAGATGGAGGAGCTCCAGAGATGGGGGGATAAGATGGAGGAGCTCCAGAGATGAGGGGGATAAGATGAGGAGCTCCAGAGCTGAGGGGGATAAGATGGAGGAGCTCCAGAGATGGGGGGATAAGATGGAGGAGCTCCAGAGCTGAGGAGGATAAGATGGAGGAGCTCCAGAGATGGGGAGGATAAGATGGAGGAGCTCCAGAGATGAGGGGATAAGATGGAGGAGCTCCAGAGATGGGGGGGATAAGATGGAGGAGCTCCAGAGATGAGGGGGACAGGATGGAGGAGCTCCAGAGATGAGGGGGATAAGATGGAGGAGCTCCAGAGATGAGGGGGATAAGATGGAGGAGCTCCAGAGATGAGGGGGATAAGATGGAGGAGCTCCAGAGATGGGGGGGATAAGATGGAGGAGCTCCAGAGATGGGGGGATAAGATGGAGGAGCTCCAGAGATGAGGGGGATAAGATGGAGAAGCTCCAGAGATGAGGGGTATAAGATGAGGAGCTCCAGAGCTGAGAAGGACAAGATGGAGTAGCTCCAGAGATGAGGGGGATAAGATGGAGAAGCTCCAGAGATGAGGGGGATAAGATGGAGGAGCTCCTGAGATGAGGGGGATAAGATGAGGAGCTCCAGAGCTGAGGAGGACAAGATGGAGGAGCTCCAGAGATGAGGGGGACAGGATGGAGGAGCTCCAGAGATGAGGGGGATAAGATGGAGGAGCTCCAGAGATGGGGGGGGGGGATAAGATGGAGGAGCTCCAGAGATGAGGGGGATAAGATGGAGGAGCTCCAGAGATGGGGGGGGATAAGATGGAGGAGCTCCAGAGATGAGGGGGATTAGATGGAGGAGCTCCAGAGATGGGGGGGATAAGATGGAGGAGCTCCAGAGATGAGGGGATAAGATGGAGGAGCTCCAGAGATGGGGGGGGGATAAGATGGAGGAGCTCCAGAGATGAGGGGGACAGGATGGAGGAGCTCCAGAGATGAGGGGGATAAGATGGAGGAGCTCCAGAGATGAGGGGGATAAGATGGAGGAGCTCCAGAGATGAGGGGGATAAGATGGAGGAGCTCCAGAGATGAGGGGGATAAGATGGAGAAGCTCCAGAGATGAGGGGGACAGGATGGAGGAGCTCCAGAGATGAGGGGGATAAGATGGAGGAGCTCCAGAGATGGGGGGGGGGATAAGATGGAGGAGCTCCAGAGATGAGGGGGACAGGATGGAGGAGCTCCAGAGATGGGGGGGGGGGGGGTAAGATGGAGGAGCTCCAGAGATGAGGGGGACAGGATGGAGGAGCTCCAGAGATGAGGGGGATAAGATGGAGGAGCTCCAGAGATGAGGGGGATAAGATGGAGGAGCTTCCAGGTCGAGCTGAGGGGGATAAGATGGAGGAGCTCCAGAGATGGGGGGATAAGATGGAGGAGCTCCAGAGATGAGGGGGATAAGATGAGGAGCTCCAGAGCTGAGGGGGATAAGATGGAGGAGCTCCAGAGATGGGGGGATAAGATGGAGGAGCTCCAGAGCTGAGGAGGATAAGATGGAGGAGCTCCAGAGATGGGGAGGATAAGATGGAGGAGCTCCAGAGATGAGGGGATAAGATGGAGGAGCTCCAGAGATGGGGGGGGATAAGATGGAGGAGCTCCAGAGATGAGGGGGACAGGATGGAGGAGCTCCAGAGATGAGGGGGATAAGATGGAGGAGCTCCAGAGATGAGGGGGATAAGATGGAGGAGCTCCAGAGATGGGGGGATAAGATGGAGGAGCTCCAGAGATGAGGGGGATAAGATGGAGGAGCTCCAGAGATGAGGGGGACAGGATGGAGGAGCTCCAGAGATGAGGGGGATAAGATGGAGGAGCTCCAGAGATGAGGGGGATAAGATGGAGGAGCTCCAGAGATGGGGGGGATAAGATGGAGGAGCTCCAGAGATGAGGGGGATAAGATGGAGGAGCTCCAGAGATGAAGGGGGGGGGGGGATAAGATGGAGGAGCTCCAGAGATGAGGGGGACAGGATGGAGGAGCTCCAGAGATGAGGGGGATAAGATGGAGGAGCTCCAGAGATGAGGGGGATAAGATGGAGGAGCTCCAGAGATGAGGGGGATAAGATGGAGGAGCTCCAGAGATGAGGGGGACAGGATGGAGGAGCTCCAGAGATGAGGGGGATAAGATGGAGGAGCTCCAGAGATGGGGGGGGGGGGATAAGATGGAGGAGCTCCAGAGATGAGGGGGATTAGATGGAGGAGCTCCAGAGATGGGGGGGATAAGATGGAGGAGCTCCAGAGATGAGGGGATAAGATGGAGGAGCTCCAGAGATGGGGGGGGGGATAAGATGGAGGAGCTCCAGAGATGAGGGGGACAGGATGGAGGAGCTCCAGAGATGAGGGGGATAAGATGGAGGAGCTCCAGAGATGAGGGGGATAAGATGGAGGAGCTCCAGAGATGAGGGGGATAAGATGGAGGAGCTCCAGAGATGAGGGGGATAAGATGGAGAAGCTCCAGAGATGAGGGGGACAGGATGGAGGAGCTCCAGAGATGAGGGGGATAAGATGGAGGAGCTCCAGAGATGGGGGGGGGGGATAAGATGGAGGAGCTCCAGAGATGAGGGGGACAGGATGGAGGAGCTCCAGAGATGGGGGGGGGGGTAAGATGGAGGAGCTCCAGAGATGAGGGGGACAGGATGGAGGAGCTCCAGAGATGAGGGGGATAAGATGGAGGAGCTCCAGAGATGAGGGGGATAAGATGGAGGAGCTCCAGAGCTGAGGGGGATAAGATGGAGGAGCTCCAGAGATGGGGGGATAAGATGGAGGAGCTCCAGAGATGAGGGGGATAAGATGAGGAGCTCCAGAGCTGAGGGGGATAAGATGGAGGAGCTCCAGAGATGGGGGGATAAGATGGAGGAGCTCCAGAGCTGAGGAGGATAAGATGGAGGAGCTCCAGAGATGGGGAGGATAAGATGGAGGAGCTCCAGAGATGAGGGGATAAGATGGAGGAGCTCCAGAGATGAGGGGGATAAGATGGAGGAGCTCCAGAGATGAGGGGGACAGGATGGAGGAGCTCCAGAGATGAGGGGGATAAGATGGAGGAGCTCCAGAGATGAGGGGGATAAGATGGAGGAGCTCCAGAGATGGGGGGGATAAGATGGAGGAGCTCCAGAGATGAGGGGGATAAGATGGAGGAGCTCCAGAGATGAGGGGGACAGGATGGAGGAGCTCCAGAGATGAGGGGGATAAGATGGAGGAGCTCCAGAGATGAGGGGGATAAGATGGAGGAGCTCCAGAGATGGGGGGGATAAGATGGAGGAGCTCCAGAGATGAGGGGGATAAGATGGAGGAGCTCCAGAGATGAGGGGGACAGGATGGAGGAGCTCCAGAGATGAGGGGGATAAGATGGAGGAGCTCCAGAGATGAGGGGGATAAGATGGAGGAGCTCCAGAGATGGGGGGGATAAGATGGAGGAGCTCCAGAGATGAGGGGGATAAGATGGAGGAGCTCCAGAGATGAAGGGGGGGGGATAAGATGGAGGAGCTCCAGAGATGAGGGGGACAGGATGGAGGAGCTCCAGAGATGAGGGGGATAAGATGGAGGAGCTCCAGAGATGAGGGGGATAAGATGGAGGAGCTCCAGAGATGAGGGGGATAAGATGGAGGAGCTCCAGAGATGAGGGGGACAGGATGGAGGAGCTCCAGAGATGAGGGGGATAAGATGGAGGAGCTCCAGAGATGAGGGGGACAGGTTGGAGGAGCTCCAGAGATGAGGGGGATAAGATGGAGGAGCTCCAGAGATGAGGGGGATAAGATGGAGGAGCTCCAGAGATGAGGGGGATAAGATGGAGGAGCTCCAGAGATGAGGGGGACAGGATGGAGGAGCTCCAGAGATGAGGGGGATAAGATGGAGGAGCTCCAGAGATGGGGGGGGGGGGATAAGATGGAGGAGCTCCAGAGATGAGGGGGATAAGATGGAGGAGCTCCAGAGATGAGGGGGATAAGATGGAGAAGCTCCAGAGATGAGGGGGATAAGATGAGGGGGATAAGATGGAGAAGCTCCAGAGATGAGGGGGATAAGATGGAGGAGCTCCTGAGATGAGGGGGATAAGATGAGGAGCTCCAGAGCTGAGGAGGACAAGATGGAGGAGCTCCAGAGATGAGGGGGATAAGATGGAGGAGCTCCAGAGATGGGGGGGGGATAAGATGGAGGAGCTCCAGAGATGAGGGGGATAAGATGGAGGAGCTCCTGAGATGAGGGGGATAAGATGGAGGAGCTCCAGAGCTGAGGGGGATAAGATGAGGAGCTCTGAAGAGAATTTTTACAGATGTACAGTGACCCCCCGACCTACGATGGCCCCAACATATGATGAAATGGACATCCGATGCTTTTATATGACAGCGCAGGATGCTTCAGCTGCTGTCCGATAGCAGTTTAATCATCCCGGACAGGTTCACTTACCTATCCCCGCTGCTCCGGGTCCACTTCGCGATCCTCCGGCGTCTTCTGCATGTTCTCCAGGGTCCGGGTCTCGCTTTCCGGCGTCGTTATTACGTCACTACGCACGCCGTACCGGCGCAGCAATGTAATACGTCACCAGAAAGCGAGGCCCGGACCCTGCAGAAGATGCAGAAGACGCCGGAGCAGCGGGACAGCATCGGAAGCCCCTGGGACGGCAGCGGTGACGGTCCGGAGAGGCGGGGACAGGTACAACTTTCTCTAACAGTGGTCTACAGCCTGCGGACCTCCAGATCTTGCAAAACTACAACTCTCAGAATGCTGGGAGTTGTGTTTTTGCAATATCTGGAGGTCCGCAGGTTGAAGACCACTGGCTTAGTAGCTCACTCACGTGGCGGAGTCGTTAATGCTGCCGCGGGGTGACGGGTTAACGCTACCGCTGCCATGGGGTGAGGGGTTAACTTAACCCCGCACCCAATGGCAGCGGCAGTGATAACCCCCTCTCCCCAGGACATAACAGCAAGTACACCCAGGCCTGGGCAAAAGACCCCCGGGCCTGGGCACAAATCCCCCCCACCCCAGGCCTGGGCACAAATCTCCCCCCACCCCAGGCCTGGGCACAAATCTCCCCCCACCCCAGGCCTGGGCACAAATCTCCCCCCACCCCAGGCCTGGGCACAAATCTCCCCCCCCCGCCCCCCAGGCCTGGGCACAAATCTCCCCCCCCCCCCCCGCCCCCCCAGGCCTGGGCACAAATCCCCCCCATCCCAGGCCTGGGCACAAATCCCCCCACCCCAGGCCTGGGCACAAATCCCCCCCACCCCAGGCCTGGGCACAAATCTCCCCCACCCCAGGCCTGGGCACAAATCCCCCCCACCCAAGGCCTGGGCACAAATCTCCCCCACCCCAGGCCTGGGCACAAATCTCCCCCACCCCAGGCCTGGGCACAAATCTCCCCCACCCCAGGCCTGGGCACAAATCCCCCCACCCCATATGTACTTTGTGTGGTTATTTTTACTTACTTTTGCTTGAAATTTCATGGACTCAGGAACCAGTTACCAGTTTTCCATAGACATATGTACTCAACATATGATGGTTTCAACATATGATGGTCCTCTCGGAACCAATTACCATCATATGTTGAGGGACCACTGTATATATTTTATACATACACACAACTGGTGGTCACATGTCTGTTCTTCCTTCTCAGAGAACATGTGACCGGAGCTGCTCTCAGCATGAGGACCATGACATGAAGCCGACTGATGGTGAGCGTATGACAGAGACACCTGGTGGTGAGCATATGACAGAGACACCTGGTGGTGAGCGTATGACAGAGACACCTGGTGGTGAGCATATGACAGAGACACCTGGTGGTGAGCGTATGACAGAGACACCTGGTGGTGAGCGTATGACAGAGACACCTGGTGGTGAGCGTATGACAGAGACACCTGGGGATGAGCGTATGACAGAGACACCTGGTGGTGAGCATATGACACAGACACACTTGATTGTGAGCGTATGACAGAGACACCTGGTGGTGAGCATATGACAGAGACACCTGGTGGTGAGCGTATGACAGAGACACCTGGTGGTGAGCATATGACAGAGACACCTGGTGGTGAGCATATGACAGAGACACCTGGTGGTGAGCATATGACAGAGACACCTGGTGGTGAGCATATGACAGAGACACCTGGTGGTGAGCGTATGACAGAGACACCTGGTGGTGAGCATATGACAGAGACACCTGGTGGTGAGCATATGACAGAGACACCTGGTGGTGAGCATATGACAGAGACACCTGGTGGTGAGCGTATGACAGAGACACCTGGTGGTGAGCGTATGACAGAGACACCTGGTGGTGAGCGTATGACAGAGACACCTGGTGGTGAGCGTATGACAGAGACACCTGGTGGTGAGCGTATGACAGAGACACCTGGTGGTGAGCATATGACAGAGACACCTGGTGGTGAGCGTATGACAGAGACACCTGGTGGTGAACATATGACAGAGATACCCGGTGGTGAGCGTATGACAGAGACACCCGGTGGTGAGCGTATGACAGAGACACCCGGTGGTGAGCGTATGACAGAGACACCCGGTGGTGAGCGTATGACAGAGACACCCGGTGGTGAGCGTATGACAGAGACACCCGGTGGTGAGCGTATGACAGAGACACCCGGTGGTGAGCGTATGACAGAGACACCCGGTGGTGAGCGTATGACAGAGACACCCGGTGGTGAGCGTATGACAGAGACACCCGGTGGTGAGCGTATGACAGAGACACCCGGTGGTGAGCGTATGACAGAGACACCCGGTGGTGAGCGTATGACAGAGGCACCCGGTGGTGAGCGTATGACAGAGACACCCGGTGGTGAGCGTATGACAGACACCTGGTGGTGAGCGTATGACACAGACACACTTGATTGTGTGCGTATGACAGAGACACCTGGTGGTGAGCGTATGACAGAGACACCTGGTGGTGAGCGTATGACAGAGACACCTGGTGGTGAGCGTATGACTGAGACACCTGGTGGTGAGCGTATGACAGAGACACCTGGTGGTGAGCGTATGACAGAGACACCTGGTGGTGAGCGTATGACAGAGACACCTGGTGGTGAGCGTATGACAGACACTTGGTGGTGAGCGTATGACAGAGACACCCGGTGGTGAGCGTATGACAGAGACACCTGGTGTTGAGCGTATGACAGAGACACCTGGTGGTGAGCGTATGACAGAGACACCTGGTGGTGAGCGTATGACAGAGACACCCGGTGGTGAGCGTATGACAGAGACACCCGGTGGTGAGCGTATGACAGAGACACCTGGTGGTGAGCGTATGAGAGAGACACCTGGTGGTGAGCGTATGACAGAGACACCTGGTGGTGAGCGTATGATAGACACTTGGTGGTGAGCATATGACATGAGCTAATGTTATATCATCATATATCCTCATACACTTACCATGTGTCTACTGTCCTGAACCAGCCTCTTATACCCTCACACTTATCATCCATATACACTGTCCTGAACCAGCCTCTTATACACTCACACTTATCATACATATACACTGTCCTGAACATCCTCTTATACACTCACACTTATACATATACACTCTCCTGAACCAACCTCTTATACACTCACTTATCATACATATACTCTGTCCTGAACCAGCCTCTTATACACTCACACTTATCATACATATACACTGTCCTGAACCAACCTCTTATACACTCACACTTATCATACATATACACTGTCCTGAACATCCTCTTATACACTCACACTAATCATACATATACACTGTCCTGAACATCCTCTTATACACTCACACTTATACATATACACTTTCCTGAACCAACCTCTTATACACTCACACTTATCATACATATACACTGTCCTGAACCAGCCTCTTATACCCTCACACTTATACATATACACTGTCCTGAACCAACCTTTTATACACTCACACTTATCATACATATACTCTGTCCTGAACCAGCCTCTTATACACTCACACTTATCATACATATACTCTGTCCTGAACCAGCCTCTTATACACTCACACTTATCATACATATACACTGTCCTGAACCAGCCTCTTATACCCTCACACTTATCATACATATACACTGTCCTGAAGCAACCTCTTATACACTCACACTTATCATACATATACACTGTCCTGAACCAACCTCTTATACACTCACACTTATCATACATATACTCTGTCCTGAACCAGCCCCTTATACACTCACACTTATCATACATATACTCTGTCCTGAACCAGCCTCTTATACACTCACACTTATACATATACACTGTCCTGAACCAACCTCTTATACACCCACACTTATCATACATATACTCTGTCCTGAACCAGCCTCTTATACACTCACACTTATCATACATATACACTGTCCTGAACCAGCCTCTTATACCCTCACACTTATCATCCATATACACTGTCCTGAACCAGCCTCTTATACCCTCACACTTATCATCCATATACACTGTCCTGAACCAGCCTCTTATACACTCACACTTATCATACATATACACTGTCCTGAACCAGCCTCTTATACCCTCACACTTATCATACATATACATTGTCCTGAACCAACCTCTTATACACTCACACCTATACATATACACTGTCCTGAACATCCTCTTATACGCTCACACTTATCATACATATACACTGTCCTGAACCAGTCTCTTATACGCTCATACATATACACTGTCCTGAACCAGCCTCTTATACACTCACACTTATCATACATATACACTGTCCTGAACCAACCTCTTATACACTCACACTTATCATACATATACACTGTCCTAAACCAGCCTCTTATACGCTCATACATATACACTGTCCTGAACATCCTCTTATACACTTACACTTATACATATACACTGTCCTGAACCAGCGTCTTATACACTCACACTTATCATACATATACACGGTCCTGAACCCGCCTCTTATACACTCACACTTATACACTTTCCTGAACCAACCTCTTATACACTCACACTTATACATATACACTGTCCTGAACCAACCTCTTATACCCTCACACTTATCATACATATACACTGTCCTGAACCAACATCATACATATACAC
This sequence comes from Hyla sarda, assembly GCF_029499605.1. Lineage (NCBI taxonomy): Eukaryota > Metazoa > Chordata > Amphibia > Anura > Hylidae > Hyla > Hyla sarda. The sequence continues at coordinate 14,857 of NW_026607887.1, read as the reverse complement.
TGTCCTGAACCAACCTCTTATACTACACTCACACTTATCATACATATACACTGTCCTGAACATCCTCTTATACACTCACACTTATCATACATATACACTGTCCTGAACCAACCTCTTATACACTCACACTTATCATACATATACACTGTCCTGAACCAAACCTCTTATACACTCACACTTATACATATAAACTGTCCTGAACCAGCCTCTTATACACTCACACTTATACATATACACTTTCCTGAACCAGCCTCTTATACACTCACACTTATCATACATATACACTGTCCTGAACCAAACCTCTTATACACTCACACTTATACATATACACTTTCCTGAACCAGCCTCTTATACACTCGCACTTATCATACATATACACTGTCCTGAACCAACCTCTTATACACTCACACTTATCATACATATACACTGTCCTGAACATCCTCTTATACACTCACACCTATACATATACACTGTCCTGAACATCCTCTTATACGCTCACACTTATCATACATATACACTGTCCTGAACCAACCTCTTATACGCTCATACATATACACTGTCCTGAACCAGCCTCTTATACACTCACACTTATCATACATATACACTGTCCTGAACCAACCTCTTATACACTCACACTTATCATACATATACACTGTCCTGAACCAACCTCTTATACACTCACACTTATACATATACACTGTCCTGAACCAGCCTCTTATACGCTCACACAGGTTTACTATCGATCACATGACCTATGATAAGTTTGGGGGAACCCCAATGGGCCGTATTGTGCTCCCACACACGCTGTACAGTGTAGACCTACCGCTCCTCCTCCTCTCCTTATTGCTTATGGCAACTCCACCTTCTCGTCTTCCTCCGGCGGCCGGGTGGAGTTGGGTGGGGACGCGGCTGCTACAAGACCTCTCCGTGATAAGCTGCGTGTTGTGATATGCCTGACTTCTGGGATCACCGGCCTCCATTTTTCCATACATTAGGGCAGTGGTTCTTGGCTAGTGTGTCTCCAGCTGTTGCAAAACTACAATTCCCAGCATGCCCAGACAGCCTACGGCTGTCCGAGCATGCTGGGAGTTGTAGTTTTGCAACAGCTGTAGGCATACTGCTTCGGAAACCCTGCATTAGGTGGGGATGCATAGATATAGGTTATATGCGGGATGCGCTGACATCTAGTGGTCACTATTCAAACTGCAAGATGCCACATCCCCGCAGCCGATGGCTAAGGCTCCGTTCACATCACGATTTTTACATCCATCTAAGTCAGCGGTTTCCAAACTGCGGCCCCCAGATGTTGCAAGACTACAACTCCCAGCATGCACAGATAGCTGAAGGCTGAGAGTTGTAGTTGCGCGCTGGTTGGGAGACATGGGGTTACGGATATGGGTAAGTGGTCATGTGATGAGATAGCTGAACAATCCTGTACGAGGGATGCGCTGACATCTAGTGGTCACCCCCCAAACTGCACGATCCCACACGATCCCCACGTGGAGAAATCCCGTGTGAAATTGGCACCAATTACTAAAGTAGGAGGCTTAGGTACAGCGACTCAGGTCAGTATCGCACATGATAGGCTTAGATACAGTGGCTCAGCAGAGTATCACAAATGATAGGCTTAGATACAGCAGCTAAGCAGACAGTATCACACATGATAAGTTTAGATACAGAAGCTCAGAGGTCAGTATCACACTTGATAGGCTTAGATACAGGGCCTCAGCAGACAGTATTACACTTGATAGGCCTAGATACAGTGGCTCAGAGGTCAGTTTTACACATGATAGGATTAGATACAGCAGCTTAGAAGTCAGTATCAAACATGATAGGCTTAGATACAGCAGCTCAGCAGACAGTATCACCCGTGATACGATTAGATACAGTGGCTCAGAAGTCAGTATCACACATGGCTGGAATAGATACAGCAGCTAAGAAAACAGTATCACACATGATAGGATTAGATAGAGCAGCTCAGAAGTCAGTATCACACTTGATAGGCCTAGATACAGCGGCTCAGAGTTCAGTTTCACACATGATAGGCTTAGATATAGGGCCTCAGCAGACGGTATCACACTTGATAGACTTAGATACAGTGGCTCAGAGGTCAGTTTGACACATGAAAGGATTAGATACAGCGTCTCAGAAGTCAGTATCACACATGACTGGAATAGATACAGCAGCTAAGAAGACAGTATCACACATGATAAGCTTAGATACAGCAGCTCAGAAGTCAGTATCACACATGATAAGCTTAGATACAGCAGCTTAGTAGTCAGTATCAAACATGATAGGCTTAGATATAGCAGCTCAGCAAACAGTATCACACATGATAAGCTTAGATACAGCAGCTCAGAAGTCAGTATCACACATGATAAGCTTAGATACAGCAGCTCAGAAGTCAGTATCACACATGATAAGCTTAGATACAGCAGCTAAGAAGTCAGTATCACACTGCGCTGATATGTCCCGAGGTTTCTGTGTTACACGTAACCCTATGTGCCAGAAAGGGAATAGAGACTATAGTGGTATACAGACCTCTAGGTGTATATAGATAACATTGTATTAGATGAATATAAGAACGGAGATGTGAGGTAGGTAGATGTGTAAGTAGACTAGCAGTAGATGATCGGAGTAAAGATTCGTTTATTAATGTAGAATATAGATCGTCCTAGCGGGGCCCTTACTATGATCTAATAAATATATTAACAACAAATTTGTGCAAAAACAGTTAAAAATAATATAACGTTGTGCAAAGAATAATAAAAAATAATATAACGTTGTGCAAAGAATAATACAAAATAATATAACATTGTGCAAAGAATAATAAAAAATAATATAACGTTGTGCAAAGAATAATACAAAATAATATAACATTGTGCAAAGAATAATAAAAAATAATATAACGTTGTGCAAAGAATAATAATAAATAATATAACGTTGTGCAAAGAATAATACAAAATAATATAACGTTGTGCAAAGAATAATACAAAATAATATAACGTTGTGCAAAGAATAATAATAAATAATATAACGTTGTGCAAAGAATAATACAAAATAATATAACGTTGTGCAAAGAATAATACAAAATAATATAACGTTGTGCAAAGAATAATACAAAATAATATAACGTTGTGCAAAGAATAATACAAAATAATATAACGTTGTGCAAAGAATAATAAATAATATAACGTTGTGCAAAGAATAATAAAAAATAATATAACGTTGTGCAAAGAATAATACAAAATAATATAACGTTGTGCAAAGAATAATAATAAATAATATAACGTTGTGCAAAGAATAATAATAAATAATATAACGTTGTGCAAAGAATAATAATAAATAATATAACGTTGTGCAAAGAATAATAAATAATATAACGTTGTGCAAAGAATAATAAAAAATAATATAACGTTGTGCAAAGAATAATACAAAATAATATAACGTTGTGCAAAGAATAATACAAAATAATATAACGTTGTGCAAAGAATAATACAAAATAATATAACGTTGTGCAAAGAATAATAATAAATAATATAACGTTGTGCAAAGAATAATACAAAATAATATAACGTTGTGCAAAGAATAATACAAAATAATATAACGTTGTGCAAAGAATAATACAAAATAATATAACGTTGTGCAAAGAATAATAAATAATATAACGTTGTGCAAAGAATAATAAAAAATAATATAACGTTGTGCAAAGAATACAAAATAATATAACGTTGTGCAAAGAATAATACAAAATAATATAACGTTGTGCAAAGAATAATAAAAAATAATATAACGTTGTGCAAAGAATAATAAAAAATATAACGTTGTGCAAAGAATAATACAAAATAAAATATTAATATAAAATAATGGTGCAGGAAATTGTGCAGTTATAAGGTTTTATAATCCCCAGAGATACTTTACAAATGGCGGGTATACAGTATAAGTATACAGTATAAGTATATTGGTAGTAGTGCTGGGCGCTATGACCAAATATGTGTAGCACAGTATGGTGGTTTCACGGTATATAACGGTATTATCACCCCCCCCCCCCCCCCCAGATTATGTGACCCGCCAGCGCTGTTCTGCTCCCCCCAATTAATGATCAGCCCAACGGGTACTACTCACAGATGTCACCTTCAACCACTGCCCTCCTCCTCTTTGTTGGGGGCCGCCGGGCGCTAGAACTCTATACTGTACGCCAGTGGTCTCCAACCTGCGGACCTCCAGCTGTTGCAAAACTACAACTCCCAGCATGCCCGGACAGCCAACAGCTGTCCAGGCCTGCTGGGAGTTGTAGTTTTGCAACAGCCGGAAGATGGCAGTTTCTAGAGCTCTGGACTAAAGGATGAGATGAGAGGAAAGCCTTGATTTACCTTTCAGGGGCAGTGTGGATCCTCTGGAGGAGGCCGACAGGCACACGGCTGTCCGGGCATGCTGGGAGTTGTAGTTTTGCAACAGCTGGAGGTCCGCAGGTTGGAGACCACTGCTGTCCGCTGTATCCCTATGCCCGGGCTGCAAAAGATAAAGAAAATAAACTTTAAACTCACCTACATCGGCTGCACGCTGGGGACTGGAATGTCCGGGCCTGCTGGGAGTTGTAGTTTTGCAACAGCCGGAAGATAGCAGTTTCTAGAGCTTTGGACTAAAGGATGAGATGAGAGAAAAGCCTTGATTTACCTTTCAGGGACAGTGTGGATCCTCTGGAGGAGGCCGACAGGCACACGGCTGTCGGGACATGCTGGGAGTTGTAGTTTTGAAACATCTGGAGGTCCGCAGGTTGGAGACCACTGGCGTACAGTATAGAGTTCCAGCGCCCGGCGGCCCCCAACAAAGAGGAGGAGGGCAGTGCTTGCGGGTGACATATGTGGGTAGTACCCCACCGGGCTGATCATTAATTGGGGGGGGGGGGGGTCACATATGATTAGTTCCCTGATGTGGGGACAGCGCTGCGCTGATGATACATTCCCGAGGGGCCCAACCGGTATTGCGGTATGGGGGAAAATTCATATCGTGCAGCCCAAAAAATTCGGTATGAACTGGTAATACCGCCCAGCACTAAATGTTAGTGTTACAGTCCAGTGAAGTTTAGCAAAATAGTAACAAATAAAGTATGAAATGTATATATGAAATATACGCCGGAGCTTCTGCAGCGCTCACCGCTCCGCTGTGTGCAGGTAACCTGGGATGGAAGCCGCTATTGCGCTGGACTCCGTATGGCAGACTGTCATGGCAGCTGTTGCAAATGGTAGGATGGTGTTAGGCTTCCAATAGTGATCTGAATGCTGGGGGTGGATGAGCTAGACGCGTTTCGGGAGTGACCCCTTTTTCAATAGCTGTTGTATACCCCATGTTTGAGGGTTTATATAGTCCATGTTGCTTTAATTGGTGGCTGATTTAAAGGGGTACTCCGCTGCCTGGTGCTTATTTCACCAACTTTTTACCTCTTCCTTGATGACTTCACATAACACCCCTGTACTGTATGCGCCTTATCCATTAGCGTTGGCGTTCTGTCAGCTCACGTTGTTGCTTAGTCCGTGAAAACTACCATTCCCCTAATACTTTGCGGCCTGATTATGCGCTTAGGTGCCACCTATTTTTCCTTGTTATTCCGCCCATCCTTTTTTTTGTTCACGCCTATGTGCACGCCCCCTTTAAAAAAAAAAAAAAATTCGCCCATAGGCGTCCTAGCTTCCGCCCCTTGTTTCTTCTGTCCACGCCCATTATGTTCCATCGTTCGGTAGAGAAATGTGCGCATGCGCCTCCTTCCAGTTCAGGGCTTATGTTCCTAGAATAGCCCTGCGCATGCGCAGTTGTCCTTACAGCTCAGGGCTACGCTACTAACGTTAGCCCTTATCTGTAAGGACTACTGCGCATGCGCAGGGCTATGCTACTAATGTAAGCCCTTATCTGTAAGGACTACTGCGCATGCACAGGGCTACGCTACTAACGTAAGCCCTTATCTGTAAGGACTACTGCGCATGCGCAGGGCTACGCTACTAATGTAAGCCCTTATCTGTAAGGACTACTGCGCATGCGCAGGGTTACGCTGCTAACGTTAGCCCTTATCTGTAAGGACTACTGCGCATGCGCAGGGCTACGCTACTAACGTTAGCCCTTATCTGTAAGGACTACTGCGCATGCGCAGGGCTACGCTACTAACTTAAGCCCTTATCTGTAAGGACTACTGCGCATGCGCAGGGCTACGCTACTAACGTTAGCCCTTATCTGTAAGGACTGCTGCGCATGCGCAGGGCTACGCTACTAACATTAGCCCTTATCTGTAAGGACTACTGCGCATGTGCAGGGCTACGCTACTAACGTTAGCCCTTATCTGTAAGGACTACTGCGCATGCTCAGGGCTACGCTACTAACGTTAGCCCTTATCTGTAAGGACTACTGCGCATGCGCAGGGCTACGCTACTAACGTTAGCCCTTATCTGTAAGGACTACTGCGCATGCGCAGGGCTACGCTACTAACTTAAGCCCTTATCTGTAAGGACTACTGCGCATGCGCAGGGCTACGCTACTAACGTTAGCCCTTATCTGTAAGGACTGCTGCGCATGCGCAGGGCTACGCTACTAACATTAGCCCTTATCTGTAAGGACTACTGCGCATGTGCAGGGCTACGCTACTAACGTTAGCCCTTATCTGTAAGGACTACTGCGCATGCTCAGGGCTACGCTACTAACGTTAGCCCTTATCTGTAAGGACTACTGCGCATGCGCAGGGCTACGCTACTAACGTTAGCCCTTATCTGTAAGGACTACTGCGCAGGGCTACGCTACTGACATAGCTGACGTTAGCACTACGCTGTAACGCGATTCACAAAATGACCAGACATGCGCACTACACGCCGAAGACAACTCTCAAAATATACATGACGCATGCGCCTGGCGCAAAGGACGATTGGACCCGGCTAGGACGCTCACACAAGGGGCGGCAAAGAAAGTGAAAAACGTCATTCCCACACAATTTCAAAGAATGAATATTCAAGAAGGGGGCCGGCTTGACTACGGACACGGGAGGAGGGAAGTGCGGACGTCAACGCCGACACCGCAGGGCGGGCTGACAACAACATGGCCGCAAACGTTGTCAACAGTCACCAAGCACCAAAAAACGACACTACTGCCTGCACATAGGAACAGTAAGAATAACGGAAATAATATGCAGTATTGACACAGCAGCATATCAGAGAGTTTACACAATGGGCAAATGTATTGATAAAGTCATAGCAGCGGAGTACCCCTTTAAGGTTCGTTACAAACTGTGCACTGGGTTGTCGGTGATGTATAAAACATGGACTAGATCATGCACAATTTAAAGGGGTACTCCAGTGGAAAACTTTTTTTTTTTTTAACCCCTTAAGGACTCAGACAATTTAATTTTTACGTTTTCGTTTTTTCCTCCTCGCCTTCTAAAAATCCTAACTCTTTTATATTTTCATCCACAGACTAGTATGAGGGCTTGTTTTTTGCGCGACCAGTTGTCCTTTGTAATGACATCACTCATTATATCATAAAATGTATGGCGCAACCAAAAAAATACTATTTTTGTGGGGAAATTAAAAAGAAAAACGCAATTTTGCTAATTTTGGAAGGTTTTATTTTAACGCCGTACAATTTACAGTCAAAATGACATGTGTTCTTTATTCTGAGGGTCAATACGATTAAAATTATACCCATCATTACATACTTTTCTATAAAAAAAAAATCACAAACTTTTTAACCAAATTAGTACGTTTATAATCCCTTTAATTTGATGACCTCTAACTTTTTTATTTTTCCGTATAAGCGGCGGTATGGGGGCTCATTTTTTTTGCGCCATGATCCATACTTTTTTTTTGATACCACATTTGCATATAAAAAACTTTTAATAAATTTTTTATAATTTTTTTTAAAATAAAATTTATTAAAAAAGTAGCAATTTTGGACTTTTTTCTTTTTTTTTGTTCACGCCGTTCACCGTACGGGATCATTAACATTTTATTTTAATAGTTCGGACATTTACGCACGCGGCGATACCAAATATGTCTATAAAAAATTTTTTTACGCTTTTTGGGGGTAAAATAGGAAAAAACGGACGTTTTACTTTTTTATTGGGGGAGGGGATTTTTCACTTTTTTTTTACTTTTACTTTTACATTTTTTTGCATTTTTTTTTTACACTTGAATAGTCCCCATAGGGGACTATTCATAGCAATACCATGATTGCTAATACTGATCTGTTCTATGTATAGGACATAGAACAGATCAGTGTTTTCGGTCATCTTCTGCTCTGGTCTGCTCGATCACAGACCAGAGCAGGAGACGCCGGGAGATGGACGGAGGAAGGAGAGGGGACCTCCGTGCGGCGTTATGAATGATCGGATCCCCGCAGCAGCGCTGCGGGCGATCCGATCATTCATTTAAATCGCGAACTGCCGCAGATGCCGGGATCTGTATTGATCCCGGCACCTGAGGGGTTAATGGCGGACGCCTGCAAGATCAGCAGCCGGGATCAGCTGCGCATGACACGGGCATCACTCCGATGCCCGCGGTTATGCTTAGGACGTAAATGTACGTCCTGGTGCGTTAAGTACCACCTCACCAGGACGTACATTTACGTCCTGCGTCCTTAAGGGGTTAAACATAGTATATAGAAATAACTTAGGAACGGCTGGTCGATACGAATAATGTGAAGAGTGAAATGGAAGTAGAGATTTATTATATTAAATTCTATATATTATATTAAAGTAGAGATTTATTATATTAAATTCTATATATTATATTAAAGTAGAGATTTATTATATTAAATTCTATATATTATACTAAAGTAGAGATTTATTATATTAAATTCTATATATTATATTAAAGTAGAGATTTATTATATTAAATTCTATATATTATATTAAAGTAGAGATTTATTATATTAAATTCTATATATTATATTAAAGTAGAGATTTATTATATTAAATTCTATATTTATACTAAAGTAGAGATTTATTATATTAAATTCTATATATTATACTAAAGTAGAGATTTATTATATTAAATTCTATATATTATATTAAAGTAGAGATTTATTATATTAAATTCTATATATTATATTAAAGTAGAGATTTATTATATTAAATTCTATATATTATATTAAAGTAGAGATTTATTATATTAAATTCTATATATTATACTAAGTAGAGATTTATTATATTAAATTCTATATATTATATTAAAGTAGAGATTTATTATATTAAATTCTATATATTATATTAAAGTAGAGATTTATTATATTAAATTCTATATATTATATTAAAGTAGAGATTTATTATATTAAATTCTATATATTATACTAAAGTAGAGATTTATTATATTAAATTCTATATATTATACTAAGTAGAGATTTATTATATTAAATTCTATATATTATATTAAAGTGAGAGATTTATTATATTAAATTCTATATATTATATTAAAGTAGAGATTTATTATAACGACGTTGGTTTATATGAGTATAAAATGGATAATTCTAGAGTGTGAATCTTATGTGGATGAATGTAGTTTCCTGATAGAACGGATAATATAGTATATTTCATAATAATATAATAATTATAAAAAAAAAATCATATACATAATATTTTAACATACGCAACTTTATATTTCTAATTTTAATTTTCATATTTCTGTATCTCTCTAGCTATATATATGGTTTCCTTCTATTGATATTATTTATTAAAGGGTAATTTCAGGGGAAAAAAAAACTTAGAGCTCTCTCTCTCTCTCTCTTAAATCAGCTTCACGGACTATATAATCCCTCAATCATGGGGTATACAACAGCGATTGTAAAAGGGGGTCACTCCCGAAACGCGTCTAGCTCATCCACCCCAGCATTCAGATCACCATTGGAAGCCTAACACCATCCTACCATTTGCAACAGCTGGAACCCCTTGCTTTCGGGACCACTGTGCATACGTGCGCTCTCCAAACACGAGGACGACGCCTTCAGCATTACTAATCTGCGTCACTTACCTGCCACACACCGCATCCTTGTTACCATCAGAATTGGGAAATCCTTGACCACACAGACATCCACACTGAGCCGCCGCCATGACAGTCTGCCATACGGAGTCCAGCGCAATAGCGGCTTCCATCCCAGGTTACCTGCACACAGCGGAGCGGTGAGCGCTGCAGAAGCTCCGGCGTCTATTTCATATATACATTTCATACGTTATTTGTTACTATTTTACTAAACTTCACTGGACTGTAACACTAACAATACAGTGACCCCCGACCTACCATATATATACAGTGACCCCCCGACCTACCATATATATATATATATACAGTGACCCCCCCGACCTACCATATATATATACAGTGACCCCCGACCTACCATATATATACAGTGACCCCCCCAACCTACCATATATATATATATATATATATATACAGTGACCCCCGACCTACCATATATATACAGTGACCCCCGACCTACCATATATATACAGTGACCCCCGACCTACCATATATATACAGTGACCCCCGACTACCATATATATTACAGTGACCCCCCGACCTACCATATATATACAGTGACCCCCCGACCTACCATATATATATATATATACAGTGACCCCCGACCTACCATATATATACAGTGACCCCCGACCTACCATATTTATATACAATGACCCCTGACCTACCATATATATACAGTGACCCCCGACCTACCATATATATACAGTGACCCCCCGACCTACCATATATATACAATGACCCCCGACCTACCATATATATACAGTGACCCCCCGACCTACCATATTATATATATATATACAGTGACCCCCCGACCTACCATATATATATATACAGTGACCCCCCGACCTACCATATATATACAGTGACCCCCCGACCTACCATATATATACAGTGACCCCCCGACCTACCATATATATACAGTGACCCCCCGACCTACCATATATATACAGTGACCCCCCGACCTACCATATATATATATACAGTGACCCCCGACCTACCATATATATACAGTGACCCCCGACCTACCATATATATATACAGTGACCCCGACTACCATATATATATACAGTGACCCCCCGACCTATCCAATATATATACAGTGACCCCCGACCTACCATATATATATACACAGTGACCCCCGACCTACCATATATATATACAGTGACCCCCGACCTACCATATATATACAGTGACCCCCGACCTACCATATATATACAGTGACCCCCCGACCTACCATATATATACAGTGACCCCCCGACCTACCATATATACACAGTGACCCCCCGACCTACCATATAGATACAGTGACCCCCCGACCTACCATATATATACAGTGACCCCCCGACCTACCATATATACAGTGACCCCCCGACCTACGATGACCCCGACATACCATATATACACAGTGACCACCGACCTACCATATATACACAGTGACCCCCCGACCTACCATATATATATATACAGTGACCCCCCGACCTACCATATATATATATATACAGTGACCCCCCGACCTACCATATATATATACAGTGACCCCCCGACCTACCATATATATATACAGTGACCCCCGACCTACCATATATATACAGTGACCCCCCGACCTACCATATATATACAGTGACCCCCCGACCTACAATATATATACAGTGACCCCCCGACCTACCATATATATACAGTGACCCCCCGACCTACCATATATATACAGTGACCCCCCGACCTACCATATATATATACAGTGACCCCCCGACCTACAATATATATACAGTGACCCCCCCGACCTACCATATATATACAGTGACCCCCCGACCTACCATATATATACAGTGACCCCCCGACCTACCATATATATACAGTGACCCCCCGACCTACCATATATATACAGTGACCCCCCGACCTACATATATATACAGTGACCCCCCGACCTACCATATATATACAGTGACCCCCCGACCTACCATATATATACAGTGACCCCCCGACCTACCATATATATACAGTGACCCCCCGACCTACCATATATATACAGTGACCCCCCGACCTACCATATATATACAGTGACCCCCCGACCTACCATATATATACAGTGACCCCCCGACCTACCATATATATACAGTGACCCCCCCAACCTACCATATATATACAGTGACCCCCCGACCTACCATATATATACAGTGACCCCCCCGACCTACCATATATATATATACAGTGACCCCCCGACCTACCATATATATACAGTGACCCCCCGACCTACCATATATATACAGTGACCCCCCGACCTACCATATATATATATACAGTGACCCCCCCGACCTACCATATATACAGTGACCCCCCGACCTACCATATATATATATATACAGTGACCCCCCCGACCTACCATATATACAGTGACCCCCCGACCTACCATATATATACAGTGACCCCCGACCTACCATATATACAGTGACCCCCGACCTACCATATATATACAGTGACCCCCGACCTACCATATATATACAGTGACCCCCCGACCTACCATATATATATACAGTGACCCCCCCGACCTACCATATATACAGTGACCCCCCGGCCTACCATATATATATACAGTGACCTCCCGACCTACCATATATATATACAGTGACCCCCGAAATACCATATATATACAGTGACCCCCCCCGACCTACCATATATATACAGTGACCCCCGACCTACCATATATATATATATATATATATATATACACAGTGACCCCCCCGACCTACCATATATACAGTGACCCCCGGCCTACCATATATATACAGTGACCCCCCGACCTACGATGACCCCGACATACCATATATATACAGTGACCCCGACCTACGATGGCCCCGACATACCATATATATATACAGTGACCCCCCCGACCTACGATGGCCCCGACATACCATATATATACAGTGACCCCCCGACCTACGATGCCTCGACATACCATATATATACAGTGACCCCCCGACCTATGATGGCCCCGACATACCATATATATACAGTGACCCCCCGACCTACGATGGCCCTGACCTACCATATATATACAGTGACCCCCCGACCTACGATGGCCCCGACATACCATATATATACAGTGACCCCCCGACCTACAATGACCCCGACATACCATATATATACAGTGACCCCCCGACCTACGATGGCCCCGACATACCATATATATACAGTGACCCCCCGACCTACAATGACCCCGACATACCATATATATACAGTGACCCCCGACCTACGATGGCCCAGACATACCATATATATACAGTGACCCCCGACCTACGATGGCCCCGACATACCATATATATACAGTGACCTCCCCCGACCTACGATGGCCCCGACATACCATATATATACAGTGACCCCCCCGACCTACGATGGCCCCGACATACCATATATATACAGTGACCCCCCCGACCTACGATGGCCCCGACATACCATATATACAGTGACCCCCCGACCTACGATTGCCCCGACATACCATATATATACAGTGACCCCCCGACCTACGATGGCCCCGACATACCATATATATACAGTGGACCCCCCCCGACCTACGATGGCCCCGACATAGCATATATATACAGTGACCCCCCGACCTACGATGGCCCAGACATACCATATATATACAGTGACCCCCCAACCTACGATGGCCCCGACATACCATATATATACAGTGACCCCCCGACCTACGATGGCCCCGACATACCATATATATACAGTGACCCCCGACCTACGATGGCCCCGACATACCATATATATACAGTGACCCCCGACCTACAATGACCCCGACATACCATATATATACAGTGACCCCCCGACCTACGATGGCCCCGACATACCATATATATATACAGTGACCCCCCGACCTACGATGGCCCCGACATATCATATATATATACAGTGACCCCCCGACCTACGATGGCCCCGACATACCATATATATATACAGTGACCCCCCGACCTACGATGGCCCCGACATACCATATATATATACAGTGACCCCCCGACCTACGATGGCCCCGACATACCATATATATATACAGTGACCTCCCCGACCTACGATGGCCCCGACATACCATATATATATACAGTGACCCCCCCCGACTCGATGCCCCGACATACCATATATATACATCCGACCTACGATGGCCCCGACATACCATATATATATACAGTGACCTCCCGACCTACGATGGCCCCGACATACCATATATATACAGTGACCCCCCCGACCTACGTTGGCCCCGACATACCATATATATATACAGTGACCCCCCCGACCTACGATGGCCCCGACATACCATATATATACAGTGACCTCCCGACCTACGATGGCCCCGACATACCATATATATACAGTGACCCCCGACCTACGATGGCCCCGACATACCATATATATACAGTGACCCCCCGACCTACGATGGCCCCGACATACCATATATATACAGTGACCCCCGACCTACGATGGCCCCGACATACCATATATATACAGTGACCCCCCAACCTACGATGGCCCCGACATACCATATATATACAGTGACCTCCCGACCTACGATGGCCCCGACATAACCATATATATACAGTGACCCCCCGACCTACGATGGCCCCGACATACCATATATAATACAGTGACCCCCGACCTACGATGGCCCCGACATACCATATATATACAGTGACCCCCCCGACCTACGATGGCCCCGACATACCATATATATACAGTGACCCCCCGACCTACGATGCCCCGACATACCATATATATACAGTGACCTCCCGACCTACGATGGCCCCGACATACCATTATATATATACAGTGACCCCCCCGACCTACGATGG